>NW_015387372.1:59885-121097 GCF_001527695.2 Protobothrops mucrosquamatus | reverse complement strand
CCCTGGTAAATGTTTATTAAATTTGGCTGCTGCCCATCTCACTACAAGACAACTCTCGGTGGCTTACAAACATTGCATTACAGTGAAATAAGAAGGCAGAAGCGTAGTTGAAAGAGGTACCTGCAGCTGTCTTATCCATGTTTAGCTAAATCACAGTTCACTCAAACCCTTGGCTTGGCAGAACTCACTCACCCCTAACCTACTTCTTTTGTACAGAGCGTGGTTGACTCTTGGCGGTTCAGAGTGTCATGTAAAGGGAGCCACAGAAAGGCAGGGAAACCTCAGTAGAAGGGAAACCACCTTGCCCGGGCAGGGAGTCCCTGCACAGAGGCAGGGATTGCCTGAGGAAAGCCCCGCCCTTCGCTTGGGAAAGGCTCAGCCATCCTTCCTTCCTTCTGGGTGAAAGGCTTGGCCGTTCTCCCCACAGCAATACTGCAGCTGATATGGAAGAGGATTTACGATGTGGGTCTCCATGCTAGCCTGGCTGCCTCTTTCCCTCTGTAATCTGTGGAGTGGGCCAGCCGAGACTCTCCCCGACAGCTGTAATCTTCTGATCTACTCCAGATGTGCTTTGGAGAACATCTGGTTATGGGACTGCTTGCAGAAGATTTGCTGAGCCAGGATCATCTGGTTTTCCTTGGCTTTGAATTAGTATTTGAATTCTACCACCAATCAGCAAGCCTGGCGGTAGAAACTCCGGAAAAAGTTTTGAGCTTCTTAGAAGTCTGAAGCTTATATCCATGTTTACATCAGGGAGACAGAATGGCAAGACCCGGCCTGGTGACCGGGCGCCTGCTTGGCAGCCCCAAAATCTTCCTGGAAGGGGCAGTTTCTGCTCTGGGACCTTTGGAGAAACCGGGGCTGAGTTGGGTGAAGAGAAGCATCTGTCTTCGCTTCTCTGGAATTCTCCCCATCCGTCTGATGGACACCCTTTGCAGAATGGCGCCGAGGCTGCTGAGTGCAGAACGTTTGATGCATTTCAGGCGGCAGGGTGTGCATGAGTGTGGAATTGACCCATTTCTGGACCTCTGACAGCCGAATGTGTGAATTCACTCCTTTGCGCTGCCCGTAATAATAGCACTCAAGTGCCCTACTCTGGAAGGTACCTTTAAGTTTTGATTCAGTTTTCTGCACGTCTAAATGAATGCAAATGCTGTCCTTGGTTGCTGGGTCCATGAATGTACAGTAAGCAGGGAGGAACGATCCGTGCCGCTCTGTTCCAGCAAGGTGTTTGTCCCAATTCAGTAGGAAACAGGAAATCCATGGTCCTCTGGCGGAGAACATATTCAATGCGCTGGGGCAGAGCAAGTGAAAACACTGCAGGCCTCCAGAAATGCAGGTCATGATCTGAGATAAAATTCCTGCTGCATTGGCTGGGAAGTGCTGGGCGGGGGGAGGCACTGGAAGACGAATGCCGGCCATGAATGGAGGCATCTCTCTAAGTAGAGCAGCCGCGTATAAATTTAGCAGCAAGCCAATAATCTGTCCTTCTCAGAACAAGTCTTGCAAATGCGCCCCGAGGACACAGTCGTGCTCAGAAAGAGCTGGGTGGATTTGCGAGTCCCACGCAGCCCACAGAGCGTGTGGCAGGAGGAGGGGGGGGCTCCAGGCTGAGCTCCCGTGGGCAGGGAGGGGGGAATAGCAGGAACCAAACGGGTTTAAGTGTAAACTCTTTACCTTTGCCCTTGTAATCTGTTAGATCAAGAACCGCTTCCTCTGAGCAGCTGGTTAATGTATAACCCCAGAAGTTGAGAAGCTTGGGGGGGGGCTCACTCCTGGGTACATCTGGAAAGCTGCTCTGATGGTCTCCTCCGCTCTTCCATGGGGGTCACACTGGCTGACTTCAGACTTCTGACAGTCTTAAACAAGGCATATCCTGGGGCCCTAGAGGAAGTATTAAAGAGTAAGAGGTTCTTCTAGGCATACACAGAGTACCTTCCTTTTCCACTTTCCCCATCCTGGCACCTTCGAGTGTGGCCTTTGGGGATCTTGGGAGGAAGGTGCCCATAATATGTGCCCTTCCCCCCAACCTCTGAGGTGGGTAGAAAAGTAGGTCAGAGGGAACACTCATTTGGGATGTAACTATTATCAAACATGTACAGAGTTTATTTTTCAGGGCGGCTGGCATTTTAAAAATAAGGCATCATTAGACTCTGGTATACAGCTTGTTCCGGTTTTGGCTGGGGCTGGGTGTGAGCGGCGTTTGTTCCCAGCGGCAAGAAACTTTCTAATCCGGTCGGTTGTTTGCATTCCACCCAGCCTGGCTCATAACCACAGAAGGAAGAGAGCGCGAGAGCCCCTGGCAGCCGCCACAGTCAGATCACACAAGGCCCGGCCAGCACAAGGCCAGACACAAATAATGACAAAGTGGGACCAGGACATTTTGCCTGGTGACCAAATATAGCTTTTGCTCGCCTGCCCCACCAGCAATCAGATGGGCCAGGCTGGGCTATTCTGGTTCTTGCCCTGCCCTGCCACCCCCTGTCTGCTGTCTAACCAAAGGACCCCACAGGATGGAAAACCTGGGGCGCCCAAATGGGCACCCCTGCTTTGCAAAGTCTTTGGGTGGAGCGCCAGATTTGCAGGAAGTGCTCTTAGGTAGTGACAGGTAAGTCTGGCAGGACACGGCACCCAGTGCCTTGAAAGGGTCAGTTTTCCTCACCTGAATGCAGTTCAAATTTAGCTGTTGTAGCTGGACATCTGGGTGTTGTAGTCCAAGTGGTTCCATGCTGGGGATGCAGTGGGTCGTAGAATCTTGGGTTTGGAAGATTTGGGGGGGGGAATCTAATCCAGCCTTGTGCAGGAATCCTCACACCATCCTGGGCCAACGGCTGCCCAACTTTCCTTTGAAAAATTCCACTGGTGGAACTGCCTGGAGTTCAGAGGGGCAGCTCTCCCATTGCTTCAGACTCCTCCCCCCTTTCAGCTCCTCCATTTGAGTTTGGGTCTCTTCCTGTGAAGCTTCCACCTGGCCTGCCTTCGGGAGCCACACCAGGGTGAGAAGATATCCGTCCGCCTTCCTCAGAGAGACTCTCCCGCCTCTCTCGCGCCTTCTCTTCCTTAATGACCAGGTTCCACTCTGCGGCATTTCGCCTCCAGGCCCTGGACGGTCCCTGGTTGCACTTCCCCACAGGTTTTCCAGGTTCTCCGCATCCTCTTTTGTATTATGGCAACCAGAACCAGACAGAATATCCCAGGTGGGACTAACCAGGGCAGGAAGAGCGATGCTATAATTTCTCATGTTTTACATCATGCGGCAGTCACTGCTGCCATTAAACTCAGCTGGTCAGGCTTGTTTCTTCCTGTGGCAATTCCTTTCTAACCAAGCATAGGCTAATTTGAGATTTTAAAATCTACTAGCTAGCATCTACCTAATAAATCAATAGTGACTGGCTGGCTGTCGCCAAGCTGCAATAAAGACACCAGAATTGGCTGGGTTCACGTGATACAATTATCATTTTATAGTTTTGTAAGCTGCTCAGAATTCCTGTAACAGTGAGATGGACAGCATTTAAATTTAATTAATAAAATAAATGATGAATAATGTAATGCAATATTGCAAGCCAGACTGGCTGGGGAATTCTGGGAGTTGAAGTCCACAGGCCTTAAAGTTGCCCAAATTGGACACTCTTGACATACAGCATTCTTTGCAACCATCCCAGTACTAACCAGATCTGATTCTTTAGATCTTGATCAATCAAGGTCAGTCAGTCAGTCAATCAATCAATCAGAATAGAGTTGGAAGGGACCTTGGAGATCTTCTAGTCCAACCGAAGCAGGAAACCCTATACACCCTATACAGGGTGTGCGTGTATAAAACAATTCAATATGGCACCCACAATAATGTGATCACAGCCCACACCCTCTTAACGTCCTGATGTGTGTGAAAAAGATTGGGCTTTAGGGTCTTGGTTGCCATCCTGACTTCACTGGTTGTTGATGCAGACCCTTCGGTCTGCCGGCTGCTTTCTCATCTCTTGCCACTTCCTCGCTCTGTGAGGTGTGTGTAGCCCCCCTGCGCCAGGTGGCTGCCGCAACCCCAATTCCACCTGCACACCCAGAGGCTCCAGAGCAGAAGCTCAGAAGCCCCAACTGGGTCCAATGCTGCTCTGGACATCTTTATTAATTACCTGGCAAGGATGCTCAGCGACCTCAGCATGTCCTCTGATGAGTAATCCCCAGTGAGGAGGAGGCTGAGGAGACACACACACCCCCCCCCAGACTCAGAGGACAGAAACAGCCTGTCTTCGAAACACCTTGTCTGGGGTGTTCACCACTGGCAGGAAGTCAGCTTTGGTTCCTTAAGCTGCAGGGCTCTTGCAAAGACACAGAGCACTAAACCTTCCAACATGCTTTGCAAATTCAAACTGACAAAGTGGAACAAATCTCTAACTTTGCACATGCTCTACAACCCCCCAAATGTGACTCAAACCGAGCTGTCCTGTCCTCCTACGGCCCCTCTGCCCCTTTCTTGGGGGTTCATGTGTTTGTCACACGTCCCCTGCGCCAGACCAGCTGACCACTGGCCAGAAGGCAGAGGGGGTGCCCTTTCCCAGGGCTGACTGTGCCAGCGGGGAGACACCCTGCGGTGGGGGGGGGCTCTGAGGTTTCCGTTCAAAGAGCCTGAAGTTCACAGACAGGCCGCTTTCAGAGAGAGTCTGCGGTGATGCTGCTGCTGGGCAGAGAGGCATTCCGGCTGGTCTGGCCGGCTGGGAGGGAGGGAGGGAGGGAGGGAGGAGGGGGTGGAACCCCAACACGGGGTCTGACACAGCACTTTGATGTCACTGGCCAGGAACGTGGCAGGCATGTCAGGGGGCTGAGTCATGCTTTGGGCTGAGCCTGAGCTCTGCGGAGGAGTGGGCAGGGCTGACATGAGTGCCCCCCCTCACCCGCCCCCCCATTCCTGCCGCCCTCCATACTGAGGGGATGTAGAAAGGAGGAAGGGGGCTTCTGATGTGTGCTGGTGGCTGCACCCTTACCTCGGCAAGCAGCGAGGGGAGCTACAACGCATAGAACAGAATAACAGAGTTGGAAGGGACCTTGGAGGTCTTCTAGTCCAGCCCCCTGCTCAAACAGGGGACTCTGTCTACACCATTCTAGACGAATGGCTCTCCTGTCTTTTTCTGAAGACCTTCCGTGATGGAGCACCTGCAACTTCTGAAGGCAAGCCGTTCCATCGATTGTTCACGAAAGACCGGGAGGGCTAGTGGTTAAAGCAAGGAAGAGGGGAAGGTAGGACAGGCTTTCTGAGAAAGGAATGGGGTGCAACCAACAAATGAGAAACTGAGGGAGCCCCTTTCCAGAAGGGGGGCTACTCTGGTTTTTAAAGAATTAAAGGCAGGAATCCTGTGTTTCCTGAATGCTTTTACTGCATGTTTGAGGAAACAGGATAGGCCAAAGGTCTAAAGCATGGCTGCGCACTCTTTTCCATGCTCTGGAGGCAGAAGCAATCCAAGGGTTACAGCAGCATTTCCCAACCTTGGAAACTCAGCCGTGGGAACTTCCACACTGAGAATGACGTTGAAGTGTTTGGAGGATTCTGGGACTTGAAGTCCACATCTCTGAATGCTGCCAAGGTTGAGAAACCTGGGTTCGACGAAAGAATGTGTGGAGCAGAGTGGAATGGAATCTTGTCAAGGAATCTGCAAGAGAGACCCCCTCCTTTATGAATTTTTTTTGGTGGGGTCAGGATAGAGCGATCTGGCTGCAGCTGTGGGAGGCAGAATGCTGAGTCAGGTAACCTCTGTGGGGAACCCCAGCACCCCACTTCTTTTCAGTGGGTAGACCCATCATATGGGGTAGACCAAAGGTTCTCCTCTTCCCCCTGCCTAGAAGCATGGAGTTTGTAGTCCAACAATTTTATTTATTTCTATCTCACTTTTATAAGTCTTACAAATAAGGCAGCAAACATGTCTGACACACCTTCCTGCTCCTATTTTCCCCACCACAACAACCCTGTTGAGGTGGGCTGGGCTGAGGGAAAGGGTCTGGCCCAAGGTCCCCTAGCTGGCTTTGGGGACCAGTGGCTGAAGTAAATGGCGACCTCTTAGAAAGGCCTTCGGGTTCCTGGAGGAGCAGATAAAGCCCTGAGAGCAGCTTCTCAGCCACTCAGAATGCTGGGGGGGGGGAATTAGCCCCCCCCCCACCTGGGTGCCGAGCTTCTTTCATGCCATGAACCTGCCTGGCTGCGGCTGCGCCACGCTCCACCTGGCCCTGAGGCTAAACCGAGAGGAGATGCCAGATGAACCTTGCTTTCATCCGTAAGTTTTAATAAAGTGTTTTAAAGGCCCTGCTGTTTTTCCAAAAAGGCAAGTTCCTGCCTGTGTGCTTCCAGTTTCAAAGCTGCACAGTCTTTCAAAGCAAAAAGGGAAAGTTTGTTTTTGTTTTGCAGGATTCCCAAGGAAAACTTCCCACTGAATTCAGTGTGAGTTGTCCTGTCCCCTCAGACAGGGGGGCTGCTGGTAAATAGGCAGTGGGAGGCTAAAACAGGAGGGACAGTTACAGGAACTGGCTAGCCAGGTGAAAAGTCTAGTCTAGAGAAAAGGAGGATCAGAGGGGCATGATGGCAGTGTTCCAATAATTGAAGGGCTGCCGCAAAGGTGGGAGGGGGGGTCAACCTATTGTCTGGAGCACCTGAAGGCAGAACAAGAAGCAACAGATGGAAACTTATTAAGGAGAGACGCAACCTAGAACGAAGGAGAAATTTCCTAATAGTGAGAACAATTAATCAGTGGAACGGCTTCCCTCCAGAGGTTGCGGATGCTCCATCCCTGGAGGTTTCCAAGAAGAGACTGAGCAGCCATTTGTCTGCAATGTTATACCGTAGGACTAGACAAGAAGACCTCTAAGGACCCTTCCATCTCTGTTGTTCTATTCTAAATATTAGTGCTGCCTTGCTGGCGCTTTTAACTTAAGTTAGCCCGCCAACCTTTGAAAAGAGTGAAAGTCCTTTTAGGAATCTAAACGGGAGCTTCCATTTCCTCCCCATATCTGTTCGCTGGTCTCCCTCCCTCTCTCTCCTGGCTCTGGCATGTGCTTCAGCTGGACAGGACCCTCCCGTGCTGTGGGAGATGTGCAGGCATTCAACCACTCCGTTTTTGGCTGCACATTGTGTCTCAGAATCCCCTTCCTTCCTTTCCAGCTGAAATACAAACACACATGTTTCTCCGGCTTCTGCCTGTCACATGAGCTGGAAGGAAAACTCCGCAGCAGGCAGTAACATGTGTGTACGTGTGTGTGTGAGTGTGCCGCACAGGGGCCTGTGATGGTGGGACAGGGACAAATTGGCTCTGGACTTGGAAACAATCCACACAACAATAATAACAGCCACCCCCTCCACCCCCCACCAGTTCAACCTGTGGTGGGAAGGGAGGGGGCTCTGGGAAGGCTGGTTGCAATAGGGTGGGTAGTCTTTAGAGCAGGAGGGGGAGGCTTCACAGAAACCCACTGGGACTCCCATCCCTGCTGACATCATTGGAAAATGCCCACCATAGGTGTGGAGAGGGGGGGAGGGTAGAGGTAAGCTTTTCAATAATGTATTTTATTTCTACACCTCCCTCAGCCCCTCTGCGAAGGGGAGGGGCAGTTTTGAAAAGACAGGCAGGCAGGCAGACAGACAGGCAGATCCTGGAGGCCCCCAGCCCATCCACAGAGCTTCCTGCTCTGGCTCCCCCGGTGGTGCTGGAGGGCCGCTGGGCCTGGCAGCCACGGAAGAGAGACCAAGCAGAGACGGGGGCGGGCGGCGTCCTTCGCGGGCAGGGCGGGGGGCGTCTGTGGCCGGACCGGCGGCCGCGCAGGGGGGAAGGAGGGCGGGGGCGGGGGGTCGTGCCTGGGTTCAAGTCCTCGCCGCTCGCGGACGCTTTCCCGGGCTCTTCCGTCGCTTCCTTAAACGAGGGTCGGTCGCGGCGGGGTCTTTCCTGCGGCTCCGTTGTCCGGCAAGACCGGCGAAGGCAGCTCGGCCCTCCGGGAACGAGCCGGGGAAGGCCCGGGGGCAGAAATCCCGGGAGGGGCAGGGAGCGTGCCATGGGCTTTGTAGTCCAGCGCGTGGGGCGCGCGAGGGGCCTCGTGGTCCGTGCCGGGGTCTCTCGCGCGGCTCCGCCGACCACGCGGCCGGCCGAAGAGAACAAACAACCCGCCGTTGCCCGGCAACAGCGTTCCATTCTCCGCTGACGTCACCCTTCGTTTGTTGATGTTTCCGGGCAACGACGCCGCTGCCCTGACAACGGCCCGAAGGGGGCGGGCCTCCCCAGCCCGGGCAGCCTCCTGAGGGGCGGAGCTAGCGGGGGGCGGCGCCTGTCGCGGTCCCTCCGTTTTGGCCGCGTTCCTGGTCGTGAGAACGGGGCGGGGGGTTCCGCAGGGCCCCTTCGCGTGTGTCACGGAGGGAGGAGGGCGCCCCCCACCCGCCCGCGTGGGACAAGCGCTGCCGGCGCCTCCGACCTGCTTTCCGTGGGAGACGCGGGGACCCTTTCCGGGCACCCGCCGCCGTTTCGGGTCTGCCCGCCAGACGAGGGTTTGTTGCCACGCGAAGCCCCTGCTGGGCCTGCTTTGGGGCGGTTCGGAGAAAAAGTTCGGCCTCCGCTGGCCGCTGCCCGGGCTCCGACTGCCGCGGCGAGGGTGCCGTGGCCTACTACAAGGCCCATGGTGCTCTCCGTGGGGAAACCGCTCCGGAGGACGGCCTTCCGCGGGAGCCCCCTGCAGGCGGAGAAGGCAGCCGGCGCCCGGGGGGCTTCAGGGAGAGACCAGACGGCGCGGCCGCTGCGCGCTTCCTTCCGCGTCGGTGCGCTGCGCTCTGCCGGCTTCTTGACTCTGGTTGCTGAAGAGGCCGTGAAAAGAGGCTTCGCCACGGGCAGCCACGGGCGGGCGGGACGCTCTGGCCCCTGGGGCTCTCCGTTGGAATCTCGGCTGCAGCTGAGCATCCTGGGAATTGTAGTCTCCCCATCTGGCAGACAGCAACATCGGGAGACCCAGGGCAGAGCAGCGCAGGGGAGAAAATGACTGGCCTGCCTATGAAACGTTATGCCGAGGGCTGCTTTCCCTCTCGTTGCTCAGTCGCCTTATTCATTTAAGTAAATATTAAGTAACAAGTATACAGGCGGTCCTCTACTTACAATAATAGTTCACTTAGTGACCCAAGTAGCAACGGCATTGAAAAAAGTGACTTACGACCGTTTTTCACACTTATGACCATTGCAGGATCTCCATGGTTCAATAATCAAAATTCGGGCACTTGGCAACTGCTTCATATTTATGACCGTTGCAGCGTCCTGGAGTCACGTGATCCCCTTTTGCGACCTTTTGACAAGCAAAGTCAATGGGGGAAGCCGGATTCACTTAATGACCTTGTTACTTAAGAACTGTGATGATTCACTTAACAACTCTGGCAAGAAAAGTCGTAAAATGAGGTAAAACCCTCTTAGCAAATGCCCCAATTGTAGCCGTAAATTGAGGACTATCTATAGTTTTCTTGAAGGTGAAAAAAATGAGAGTTTTAAAGCTGATTTGCTACTTGACATTTTGAAAAATAAGGGTCTGTCCACAGGCAGTGCTGACCTCACACGACTAGAGAAAGCTTGAAAAATTCACAAGAACAATGGGGGCTTAAGGGTCAGGGTTTTTACCATTACAGTTAATAATGTGGTTGCACCCCATGATTTTAATGATTTTCCCTTCCTGTTACCTTGAAAATGACACTTTGCCCCAATCCCTGGTTAGATATCTAGCCTGCTTTTCTTCTGGAGTGCAAGGCAGCATATTTCGCACTCTTTCCTCTGATTTTTGTTCACATCCACGTGGGGGGGGTTTGCTCTGGCCCAAGGCCAGCTCAGCTTTCATGACTGGGGAGGACTGAAACCCAGAAGAGGGCTTCTTAACCGTGGTAGCTTGAGGAGGTGTGAACTTCATCTCCCAGAATTCCCCTGCCAGTTTTGCTTTGCTGGCTGGTGAATTCTGGGAGTTGAAGTCCACACCTCTTCAAGCTGCCACGGTTGAGAAACGCTGCCATAACGGTTAAGCAGACCTCCTGGCCAGAAGATCCTGGGCAATTGTGCAAGACTGAGGCCAGGGAGATGCTGCCAACCCTCTGAGGACTCAGACTGGGCCCCCCTGGCTCTGGGTTTGGGCTTTGTTCTGGCAGGGTGGATCTCTGAAACTATAAAGTCTGTGTGTGTGTGTGTGAGAGAGAGAGAGAGAGAGAGGGGGAGAGGGGGGAGGGAGGGATAGAGATTTGCAGCCTAGGGCAGGAACAGGATTCCTTATCTGGGTAAGTGTGTCAGCGAAGGGACGCAGCTGAGTTTTTGTGTGTGAAAGGTGACTGCGGGCGCTGTGCATTCCAACATTCCCCTCCTGCCTTTGCGTGCCAGGAACTGCTGGCAGTGGCAATCCAGCCTTTCCCCACCGGGCTGCGGGCTCTGGACCCTGTCCAGAAGAATTTGGCCTCTGGCCTCAGTAAACAACAACAGCCAGAATTGGAAGCCAAAACATGTTGCTAAGAGACAGATGTTTTGCTCCTGACAAAATGGGGCCTCCCGGCTGGGAGGGACTCAGAAGGGGGTGGGGGAGAGAGGGAGAAAGCAAAGGGGTGAATGGGTCTCAGAAGGAGGGCAGAGTAAAATGGGGGGGGGGGGCTGCTGGAATCCCCTCCCCAAACGGGCTCAACTATCATTTTGGCACCAGGGAAAACTTTTAAGTTGTATTCTAGTGGCATTGCTTTATTTATTTGTTTTTATTAGTTTGTAATATAAAATACAAAAGAAAATAGTAGGAAAAACAGGGAAGAAGGGGCGGGAAAAGGAATAAGATAATAATAGAATAAGATAGTAGAATAAGATAATAACATGCAACCTCAACTTTTTACTTTTACAAAATAATATAAACTAGCCATTTCTGGAACAACAAACCTGTCTAATCGGTAAAACCCAAAATCAAAGTTTTGGTTTTTTCCTACCTCAAGCACAAAGTCCAGAAGTGGTTTCAAGTAGAAACAAAAGTGTGTTTTTTCCTTTAATTGAAGCAGTTTCGCCCTCTCTGCTAACTTCACCAACTTTTGCAACCATTTGTCCATTGTGGGGATCGAAGCATCCTTTCATTTCTGTGCACAAAGTAACCTCAAAGTTCCCCCAAAAAAATTTCCAAGTCTTTTTCTTTTCATTCTAGTGGTATTGCTTTAGATCGTGGTTGTCCCAACTTTTTGGCTTGCCGAGGTCACATCAAGTGGAGAGGAATTGTGCTGAGCCGCATATAGGGTGCATTTTAAATAGGGAATAATTTTTAAAAATTTTCAAAGATTTTAAATATGACACAGCTATTAATATATTTGCTTTTTAATTGGTTTTATAGGGGAAATGTTTTTTGTTTTGTTTTTTAACATGCTGTGAGCCGCCCTGAGTCCCTCTGGGGAGAAGGGCGGCATAGAAGTTTATGAAATATAACTAACAAATTTCCTTTATTTTTTAAATATTTTTTACTGTCTTGTGGAGCCCCATTACTAGCTGTCCAGGGCCACGTGTGAATTACTGGACTGCGAGTTGGAAAGGTTTACTTTAGATTTTGACGTCTGCCTTGCTGTGGTTAAATTTGTAGTTTATTTTGTCTTTTATTTGATGTTATTAGTATATTTCAGCTTAAGTTGTCTTGTTTCTTCTTTGGTATGTTTAAAGTAAACCACCCAGACAGCTTCTGCTATTTGGCAATTTAAAACTTGTGCTAAATTAATAAATAAAAATAATAAATGGTTGCATGGCAGATACATCCTCCACTACATGTAAGGGAGATAGGGCGGTATATAAATTCAATAAATAATAAATAATAATAATACATGGCATCCTGTTTTGCCTTTCCTGCCTCAGTGGGCCTTAACAGCTATTTTTCTCCCTGCCCCCGGTTCTTTCCCTGCCCAGGGTCAAAACCTGGCCTGGTACACACCCTCCCCCTTGGGGCAACCCTGCCACTGCCCTGCCCATTTCCATGCCCGTCCAGGGAGGCCCCTCCAGACACCCCAGTTAGCGAGAGTTGCCTTCTGGACATTCAAAAGAGCACCCACCTGCTCTCTGCCCCCTTTCCTTACAGGACCTGCAATGTGCCACATGTGCAAACAGCTTTTTCATCCCCCTCTCCCCCCCAGGCATCAGTTTCCGTTTTCTAGGGCTGTGGCCAAATTCTGAGTTCCTGAAGGAAGCAAATCCTCTGGAAAAGAGCGAGCTGATGCTAATGGGACAAACAGTCAATTCCTCCCCCATCAGGCCACCCTTGGCAACATTTGGGGGCGGGCGAGGGTCCTGAGGCCGAGTCCTGCGGACTGCAGGAAGAATCAGTCGCTGCCTCCGCTGGTCCTTCGGGATGATCCGCCAGCAAAGCTCGCGCCCTTCGGCTGTGCGATGCCGCAGCTGGGGGACCGAAGGGGCCAAGCCGAGGCCGGCAAGGAAGGGGGGGGGGTTGAGGGGCTCGGAGAGGCCCACGGACGGGCCGGGAGGGACACGCAGGGCTGCCCCTCGGCGAACCCCGGAAGGCGCCGGGACCTCCGCCTTCCTTCGGCCGTTCAGCTGGGTCGAAGGAGCGCCGCCCTCGGGCGCCCCCTGCCGGCCAAATCGGCGCGGGCCATTCCAGGTGCGCGCCTGTCGCGGCGGCTGCAGAAGGGCGACGGGGGTCGCGGAGGGCCCCGAGCAGCCCCAACCCGGCGCCCGCAAAGCCCCCGAGCCCGGCTTCCCTCCGGCCGCGCGGCTGCGGCGGGCTCGGCAGGGAAAGAGCCGGTCCTCGCGGATGGCGGCGGGGAAAGAAGGCGGATCTTCGGCTCGGGGGTCCCGAGGCTCCGCTCCGGCTGCGGCGCCCTCGGTAGCCCCCACCCGCGATCGGGGCGCGGCCCGCGGGGGGCAGAGGCTGCCGGGGCCGGGCCGGGCCGCGTGAGCCCCGCCGGCCTCTGATTCAGCCGCTGCGCCGGCGCCCGCGTCATCCCGCTCGCGCCGCAGCTCCCGCGGATGCTATTTCGGGCGCGGCGGCTCTCAAAATAGCGCGGGGGCCGGCGCGGCTCCCTCTTGCGCGCCGCGCGTCAGNCGGACCGAGCCCGCCGCCGCCACCGCTGGTGCCGCCGCCGCGGCTGACGGCATTCGCCGCCCCGCCTGCCTTGCGCCGGCCGGCCGCGCACCGGCTTCTCGCGCATCTCAGCGTGGAGGCGCGCACGTCTCTCCGCCCCCCTCCGGCCCCGTAGGGTACATTCACAAGTGACGCGGAGAACACGCCTCCCAGCCTAGGCTGAGTCACCGGTGAGGTAAAAGCCGGCTCAGCCGAGGAGGGCTGCCGGCGTCGGTGCCTCTCGCCCAGCTGGTCCGGGAAGCTAAAAAAAGCAGAGCGAGGAACGCAGCCGCGTCATGCCGCACAGAGCCTCCTTGGGCAGGGGCAGTGTACCCGGAGGGCGGGCGCCGGGCAGGGCCTGGCCTCGCTTTGCGCCCTTTCCCGTCATGCCGCCGCACTCCGGGGCTACGGCGCTCTTTCCTGGTCAGGCGGCAGGAGAGCGGCCGCGATCCTCTTCCAGGGCGGGGGACGCTGACACTACGGTGGGGGTCGAAGGAGACATCAGTGGGGAGAAGAAGGCTGGTCACCCAGCAGCCTTGCCGGCCTTCCCGTCCACATCAAGACCACTCGTCCCCAAACGCCGTGGATTATGGGTCATTGAGTCAGGGTCAACGCTTAGCAACCAGAAAGATTTCTTCCAAGCACCCCGGAGACCCCAAAAGAATTTCCCCACTGACAGAGATGGTGGAGGCTGGCTGGGGAATTCTGGGAGTCCACACAACTTAAAATGGCCAAGTTTGAAAAACAGCGGCAGGGGGCCAAAGCGCTCCCCTCCTCACAGAAGCCCCCACTCCCTCCCTTTCCCCCTTGACGGCAGCCCTTCCCTCTGGCTGCATCCAGCCGGGCCTCTCAAAAGGGGCGCCGGACGGTGGAAAACTCAGGGCAGCTTTCGGGGGTCCCCGAAAAAAGAAGACTGGCTAGATTCAGGAAGCCAAGCCAAGCCAAGCCAAGATTCCCGCTGGTGGAGAAACGGCTTTCTTTAAACCAGGATATGCAGCCTTTGCAATATTTGGGGCTTTTCCCCTCTGGGGCAGCTAATGGAGTTTTTCATGGCGCAACCCCTCCCCTCCCCACCCGCCAGCCGGCCATCAGGGCGGCTCCACTAGCTGGAATCCACACGTTTACGTGGGAGCTACCCACAAGCGTCGCTTATTGGGGTGGCGGGGGGGGGGGCTTTGCCTGCTTGTCAGGTTAAGGGGTCCGTGAGGTGAAGGGCACCGGGTGCAATTGTCGAAGTCGGCTCCGGGGCGCGAAGGGAAGGAGCGAGCGGACCACACGCGCCTCGCCGCGCTCTTTTCCCCTCGCGGGCAGCGTTTGCTTTAAAGCCCCCCGTGGGCTTAAATGAGCTCAAGCGGCGCCCCTCCCGGCCCAGGAGCCTCCTAAATACGGCTGGCTCGACCGAGGGGGCCGAACGGCAGCTGAACTCTGCCCAGACTGAAGGCAAGTACCAAGACCCCAGCGAGGACGGCCGCTTTTCCGCGGGGGAGCTTGGGGAGGGACGGGGGGGGGCTGCTTTCTTGTCCGTCGCAAAGGTGGGAGGGGGCCCGGCCCCCTTCGTGGATCAAAGCAACCTGCAGCTCCATCATCCGCCCGAGGCGACCGCGTTTCCCACCGCAGCGCTCCCCGCCAGCGGGACCTCCAGCCAAGGCGGGCCCTCTGGAGCCGGGAGCCGCGCCAGCCTCCGAAGCGTCCGGCAGCTGTACCCAGGGACCCAGAGGCTGCCACGTAACACCTGCAGACCCCCGCCTGGCCTGTCGGGACCCTCCGAGGCCCTGGAGAATTTGGGCCCCTTTTGGGGGAGAGGGGGCGTGGCTGTGCGCTGAGCCTGCACTGCAACTACATAATAATAATAATAATAATAATAATAATAATAATAATAATAATAATAATAATAATAGTAGTAGTAGTAGTAATAATAGTAATAATAGTAATAATAATAATAATTGGAAGGGATCTTGGAGGTCATCTGGTCCAACCCCCTGCTCAGGCAGGAAACCCTATACCATTTCGGACAAATGGCTGTCCAGTCTCTTCTTAAAAACTTTCAGTGTTGGAGCATTCACCGCTTCTGGAGGCAGGTATTTCCACTGGTTAATTGTTCTAACTGTCAGGAAGTTCTCTTTAGTTCCGGGTTGCTTCTCTCCTTGATTAGTTTCCATCCGTTGCTTGTCCTGCCTTCAGGCGCTTTGGAGAATAGCTTGACTCCCTCTTCTTTGGGGCAGCCCCTGAAATATTGGAACATTGCTGTCATGTCCCCCCTCGTCCTCTTCGTTAAACTAGACATAATCAATTCCAGCAACCGTTCCTTATATGTTTTAGCCTCCAATCCCCTAATCATCTTTGTTGCTCTTCTCTGTACTCTTTCTAGAGTCTCAACATCTTTTTTACATCGTGGTGACCAAAACTGGGTGTACTATTCCAAGTGTGCCTTACCAAGCAATGTAAAATGGTATTAATACTTCATGTGATCTTGATTCTATCCCTCTGTTAATGCAGCCTAGCACTGTGTTGGCTTTTTTGGCAGCTGCAGCACACTGCTGGCTCATATTTAAGTGATTGTCCACTAGAACTTGGTCTGTTTCTTTTAAATAATTTAAATCCCTCTAGCTGTGTTCCATTTGTGGGTTTCATCCCACCATGTTTCCGTAATGGCAACAATATCATATCTGCCCTCATTAACCTGAATTTCTAGTTCACTCTGTTTGCTGTTCATACTCTGTGCATTGGTATATAGACATTTGAGTCCTTTATAACTGACCCTGTATTTACTTTCTACATAACCTGTGTGGTGCCTGAGTTCCCCTATTTTCTTACCACCTATTTGGTTAGTGCACTTTGTTTGGCACTCGCTATTAAAAGCTTGATTTTGCTTGACAGCAAGGTTGATATTCTTGTCCACACACACATCTATGTTACATGCACTGATAGCCGTATAATTTTTAGATTGCCGGGGACAGGGATGTTCTGTAGCACTTAACTCACTGTCCCCGCTGTTTAGTTTAAATATTCCTCCAGAAAATCTGTTAATTTATTGCCGAGTAACTCAGTCCCTTTTTTTGATGGATGTAAACCGTCCCTTTTGTACATTTTTTCATTGGACCAGCTACAGACATTGTGACTAATATAACCCAAACCTTCCCCTTTACACCACTCCTTTAGCCACCTATTGAATTCTGCTATACGCTGGCCTTTTCCATTTTGCTACTTATACACTGGTAAAACCTCTGAAAAAGTAAGCCTACAGCCTATCCTGCTAAGTTTTTGCCCCAAGCTCTGGAAATCAATCTGCACAGAGAGTACATCTTTTTGGGACAGATCGTTGGTGCCAAGATGTACAATAGCCTCCACATCATAGTCCTTGCTGGCATTCTTGACTATTTTAGAAATACACTTCTTGTCCCTACTGGCAATAGCACCTGGGAGACACCTGACCTCTTTCGAAACTTCTGTGTCCTTTCCTAAATTTACAACCCTTATAATTGAATCACCAACCAGAAGGTAGCTTCTCTTTTTGGGTGTCTTTCTGTTCTTGCATGACTGATGTGTAATACCTGATTTGCACTTCTCCCTGTCGAAAACAAGTTCTTCATCTCGGACCACGATCCCCTGCTTATTTGAGTTATCATCACAAATACCTTTACCTGTCTCCTTAATGACCCTATTAAGGTCAGCAAGGGCTCTGTATCTGTTGTGCAGGGACACGGCGAAAGCTTTGTGTTTATGGCTCACAGCTCTCACCCTGCCAGATCCCACGGTTGTCCACACTGCCCTTCTCCTGCAGGGTCTTTGTGGCAGAGGGGGCTGATAGCGTGGAGGCTCAATAGAGTACAAGGGCTGAACTGGACGCCTAATTTCTGCCTGAAGAGCACAGATTACAGATCCTAAAGTACTGGCTAAGTCTGTTATTAAAGTTATGTTTCCACAGTTTCTACTGAAATATGCAGCATTACTATATTTGTTGGAAATATTTGTATTGTACCTCTTAAGCCAAAAGCGCTTCCCACAATAGACTAAAAACAGCAGGACTGTTTTAAATTGTATTAAATTCTTAATACTAGGCAAAGTCAGCAAAGTTTCCTAGAATGGGAATCGATTGGGAAGGAGCAAAATGGCAGGCCTGCAGCTTTTTGCCTAGTCCTGCTGAAGTCAACAGAGAGATGCCCCCAAAGCAGATGGCTACTTGCCCCCCTGACCCTCCCCAGTGCTTATTTAAGCAGGTGGGGCAGGGGAGGGGCTGCACATCTGCAGGGTTCCTTGGGGGGAGGGGGAAAACACCTTGTGTTTCCCATCGTGTGTTCACAGCCAAGGTTTTATGTGTAGCCACAAAAATGCAGAGGAATCTGGGCTAAGCATAACGTGGCCTTGCCACACAGGACCAAACCAAAGGGTGCCACCCACATTGGCACCTTTCTGCCATGAAGGCTCCTGCCCTTCCTCTACTGGCTCAGGCAGGGGTCTGGCTGTCTCCCCCCCACTTTTGGGGCTGGCCAGGGGGAGGTGGAGAGTGACTCCACTCTGTATGTGTTTCTTTCCTATAGGCTTCTCCTCTCTGCCCCTTCTCCACCTTTGGGCTGGCCCCTCTCTGTTCCTCTTATAGCTGCTCTTTGCTTTCCACGCTCAGACAGCAGATCCCAGCGGAACGGACTGCCAGGCCCTGCCAGGCTTCTGGGATTTGCCCACTCTGTGCCTGCTGTTGTCCACCGGCTTCTGCCTCTCTCTTGTCTTGTTAAATCTCACCACCACCACCACCACCCCAGTCTGAAATTTTCCCAGCTCAGATCTCACCCCATCTCCTTCTTCTGAGCAGCTGTGAAGCCAGGAGGAGATAGGCCATGGCTGTGTACCTGCTGGCAGTTGCCATCCTCTTCTGCATCCAGGTGAGAAACTCTGGGGTTCCCTGGTGGGGATCTTGCCTGGGATCAACTCCTCACAGGCAGTTTTCAGCCAAATAAGGGGGGAAAAAACAGATTAAATCTGTTATTTAGTCAGGGTAAGCAATAAAAGTGACTTCTAAGGTTGGAGAATTCACGACCCTCTGCTGCAGATGAGAATTAAATTACCTCTGTCGGTGGTGGCAGCCTCTCCACGAACACACGTGGCCACCCCACCCGGCTTGCCTGGCAGGATGATGCACAGAGCAGCTGGGGGCTTCTGGGGAGAAGAGCCACCTGCTCTCTGCCCCCTGCAGGAGACCCAGGCAGGTGCCCGGCTGCATCTCCCTC
Organism: Protobothrops mucrosquamatus; assembly: GCF_001527695.2. Taxonomy (NCBI): domain Eukaryota; kingdom Metazoa; phylum Chordata; class Lepidosauria; order Squamata; family Viperidae; genus Protobothrops; species Protobothrops mucrosquamatus. The sequence goes on along the minus strand of NW_015387372.1, from coordinate 102,813 downwards.
TAGTGGTCATCAGTGGCATAGAAGCTTCTTGATTTCAAACGTTAGCCCTTGCATTGTGACCACTGGGCAGGAGCCGCCCAGGGCGAGGCAACTGGGCGAGGGTTAAAACATTCCACACCAGCAGTTTTCAAAGTTGGCCACTTTGGGATGTGTGGACTTCCACTCCAGGCTGACTGGGGAATTCTGGGAATTGAAGTCCACATTAAAGTGGCTAAATTTGAAAAACACTGACCCTGCCACCCAGATGGAGGACTAGAACCGTGGCTCGGCTGCAGATGCATTCTTGTCTTTGGCACTTCCTGGTTTTCTTGCTTTCCTGCCATCTGTGATGCTCCCGGGCGCCAGATTCAGGGCTGGACCCTTCGCTAACTGGGCCTTTCTTCTCTTGCAGGGCTGGCCATCAGGGACAGTGCAGGGAGAAGGCAAGTTCCCCTTCTAAGATCTTATCTGGTAAATGGGGGTGGTGTCCTTGCCCTTGAAAAGAGCCGGGGACAGAAAAGGGGACCCCCACCTCTGCCTCTGCCCCAGGCCAGAACCTCTGGGTGAGATCTCTGGCAGACACGCGCCCTGCCACTTGCGCGCTCAGAGCATGTGGGAACGGGCTCCCTGGAGATGGCCAGGGTTGCAGCACGCAGCATTTCCCCCAGGGGTGAGGGGCCTGGAGGGGAGACATGGCCCGGCTGGAGAAGAGGAGGGACTACCCAGCCCCCCACCTGTCTTTCCCCCAACCCAGGGAAGGAAGGCTGCGCTTGGCTTAAGGCAAGAGGAGCTCTGAAGGCCGAGGCAGCGTCTGACTCTCTTCCTCCCCTCCTCAGTGATGCCTTTTATGGAAGTGTACGACCGCAGCGCCTGCCAGACCAGGGAGATGCTAGTGCCCATCCTCAAAGAGTACCCCAATGAAGTTTCCCACCTCTTCAAGCCCTCCTGTGTCCCTGTGTTGCGATGCGGTGGCTGCTGCAGCGACGAAAGCCTCACGTGCACCGCTACGGGAAAGCGCTCCGTCGGTCGGGAGGTCAGGGGCTGTTCGTGCTGAGGCCACGGGGTGGGGTGGGGGGTGTCAGGATAGCTCTTGGGGGCCAGGAAGAGCAGAGCCCAGCCTTGGACTGCTGCTGGGGTGCAACTGAACGGTGGCTGTCTCTCCCCTCGGGTAGGTCATGCGGGTGGATCCCCACAAGGGGACTTCGAAGATCGAGGTGATGCAATTCAAGGAGCACACAGCCTGTGAATGCAGGTGAGGAAGGGGGCCGAACAGCGGCTGTCCGGGGTGGCTGGCCAGAGGGGTGGGGGAATGGGGGAGAATTGCTGGAGGTGGAAGATAACAAGCAGTTCTTAGTTCACACAACCCTCCCTCCCTCCCTGTTTTTCTTGCTTGCATGCTTTCTCCCACCTTTATTATTTTTACAAATAACTCAAGGTGGCGAAGATATTCTCCTCCTATTTTCCCCACCACAACAACCCTGTGAGGCAGGTTTGGCTGAGAGAGAGGGACCAGCCCAAAGTCACCCAGCTCATTTTCCACACTGGGGCTCTGCAGGGGTCTCTGAGCAGGAGGACAGAGGTGGTGGCTCCAGACCTGTGAGGCACCTCCTCAGAGGCCAGGCTCCTTCGCCTCTCTCCTCTTCCTGGAGCCCCCAGCCGCGGGCCAAGTCCTGAGCCTGCTGGCTACGCAGACTGCAACTGGGTTATTTCCTCTTTCCAGGCCTCGATCACCAGGCGATGTGAACGACGGGAGGTACGTGGGGGGAGGGGCTGGGGGTTAACAGAATAAGAGAGTTGTAAGGGACCTTGGAGGTCTTCTAGCCCAACCCCTGGCTCAGGTTGACCTGGGGCAGGAGGGCAAGATGGCTGCTTGAGGCAAACTCCTCTTTCTTCCCCCCTCTGCAGGAACCCAAAGGAAGGGGAGCCGAGAGCCAGGTTCCCCTTTGTCTGACCAGCTTTTGACTCCAGGAGCCCTTTGAGGCTTCACAGCCCACCGAAGTGGGGAGGCTCTGGTCTGCAAAGCCAGCTGGAGACAGCCCTGGGTCCCTGTTCTCCTCTTTCTGATGCTGGGGGTGGGTGGGAAAGGGAGGCATCTCCAACATCTGGAGAAGTTGCTATGTATCCATCTACACTTTTATGACAGCCGGGCCTGGCCTGGCCTCTTCCATGTTTGTTGACCTGCAAAACACATCACTCCCAGGCTGCAAGGCCAGAACTGAAGAGCGAAGGCAGCTTCCTTCTCCAGTAACTCAGCAATCGAGTTTGGATTTCTGGCATCCGAAAGCCTCTTTGACCAGCTAACTCATCTCCCTCAAGAGTTTGCCATTTTGTGTCAGCCTTAATGGCTTTTAGTAAAATTGTCCTTGTAATGCACAATTTTTAAAATTAAGATTTGATATCTCCCGACCCCTCATCAGGGGAGCTGGGGAAAAACAGTTTCTTTTAAAGAATGTGGAATTATGTCTTTTAGCCCCGTCTGGATCTGCATGACTTTCACAGAGCCTTGGAATAAACGAAGTAAACTAAATGCGGCTTCGTTGCTTTACTCTCAGTTTAAAACAGGTGGCGCTATTCTGTAAGGATCGGCAATGTTTAAGCAACATCTGTCTCCTGATGTGTTCACCTCTGCAAGCCTTAGTCCATGAACCCAGGCCCTGGTTTGTGTACTCGGGAGGTAGTTTGCGATCCCAGCTGTGGCTCTGACCGCAAAATCACCTGTTTCCCTGAAACCTGAGGGCACCTGGGGAGCCAAGTCCCAACTCCCACCGGTGAACACCTCTGTTCTGGGCGAGGAGCTTAGTACAAGAATGGGAAGATGTGGAGGGAAACCCCCCCCCCCTTAGTTTAGTGTCTGTCAACGTGGCAGCAATTTGATGGGGTCTCACCAGCCTGGAAAAGGGGCAGTTTGCTCCGTGAAGAGAAGCAATCTTGCGAGGGGCTTCACTGGACTTCCCTCCTGATGAGGACGTGGAGAAACGCCTTAAGACAGAGGGCCACCCCTGCTTCAGGGCTCCGGGGCAGGGGTCTCCAAAGGCACACTCCAACTTCCCAGAATTCCCCAGCCAGCATGAAGTCCACAAGTGTTAAAGTTGCCCAGTTTGGGGACCCCTGCTCCGGCGGGGGAATTCTGGGAGCTGAAGTCCACAAAATTCCCCAGTTTGGGGACCCCTGCACCAGAGGGCGGCACAGATGTCTGGCTGAGTCCGGGGGGGGGGGGGTCCTGAGCTGTGCTGGCTGCTGAAATTCAGAGCGGTTCACGTGGCTCCACCTAGGAGAGTTAGGTGCTTTAAAGCGTTCACGTGAGAACGTGGCCTCCAAGGCCTGCGGGGATTCGGCGGGGCTGCATTCAGAGAAACTGCTGGGTCCTTCGGTAGTTCTCGATTGCGACCAGAGACGGCCCGGCAATTTTGGACTCGACAGGCAGGAATTAGGGAACTAACTTGGACCAGGCGTTTTACTTGGCATCCCAGCAATGAAGGCGTCGGCGGAGACTGGGCGGAACCCATCGGACTCAACCGAAGAACAACTTGCAAAAAAAGCCGCCTCCAAATCCAGCGTTTTCCCACCGGGGGATTCCCCCAGTGCTGCCCCCTAGTGGAGGTTTTCGGTCCCGTTTCCCAACATGCAGACGCAGCCCGGGGGGGGGGGCGAATTGGCTCCGCCATGCACTCTGCACAGGCTCAGAGGCCGCACCTCCGCTCTGGGGCAGGGCGAGCCCGGGCGGGGGCGGGGGGCATTCCAACGGCCTGCGTCACGCGGGGAGCCCGGGGAGATGTAGCGCGACGCCATTCCCGCTCCAGCTGCGGCGCCTGAGCCCGGAGGCGCTCTTCCCCGCGAGCCCGTCGCCGAGCCGGCCTCTGCGTCGTGCCCGGTCCGAGGCCGCGGCGGTCTGGCTCCCCCGAGGAGCGGCTGCGGTCCCCGGCCGATCGCCCAGGCGAAAGCCGGGACGGGGCCCGCGGAGCGGCTTCCAAGCGGCGGCCCGAGCGGCGGGGGGAGGCGTCAGGGCACCTGGCCCGGCGGGCTCCGCTCCGGGAGGCGGCGCGGACTGCAGCTCCCAGGGTGCAGCGCGCCTACCTGCAGGCGGCGGGGGCGGGGCCTCCCCGGCGGGCGGAGGGCACAAGCGCGGCGGCGGCGGCGAGTCCAGCGGACCCCTCGCGCCCCTCGGGAGGAGCAGGAGCGGCGGCGGCGGCGGGTCCCGGCAAGCGCGGACGGAGCTCACCTCCCCGCCGCAGGTCGGTGGCGGGAAGCCTGGCGGAGGGGGAGGCGGCGGCGGCAGGCGGGGGGCGCGAGGGGGCTTCGTGGAGGGCGGAGGGCGGGGGGCGGGGGGCTTGCCGCGGCTTGCCCGGGCTCCGGCGGAGAAAGCAGCGCCGCGCTCCTCCGGCGGCCCCGAGGCTCCAGCCCGGCTGGAGGGAGGCGGCGCAGTTCGGGGCTTGCCGCTCCTCTCCTTGGCCGCTTCAGCGCGGGACCCGCTTCCCGGCGCCGCGGCCAGAAGCTCCGGGCAGGGACCGGAGCGCCGCGGCAGCATCTGGGCAGGCCCGGCCCTGAGACGCCCCCTCCCTCGCGCGGCTGGGTCTTCGGGGGAGGGGTCCTCCGCAGGGGGGGCGCGCGCTCTTGGCGCCTTTCCCGGGATGCCGGGATGTCGGCACCGCGTGAAGGCGCCTTTCTCGCCCCCCCCCGCCCTCCAGATGGGCCCGAGGGCAGGGCCAGCCCCTCCCTGGCCGAGGGTTACGGGCCTCGCCCTCCCGTCCGGCGGAGGCCGGTTTGGAAGTCGGAGCCGAGCCGGAGGGTTGCCGAGGGGGCCCTTCTCTTCCCCCGAAGGCAACCCTGTGTGGAGAGCCAGGAGGTCCCCCTCGCCCTGATCGCCCGGCCGGCGGCCCCAGGAGTTGCTTTGTGTGGCGCTTGTCCCCCGCCCAGGTGGGCTCCAGGCCCCACCCGGGTCTCCCCGTCTGCTTGGAAGAAGCCAGGTGGAGGGCGGGGAGGGCCTCCCCTCCCCACGTCGAGGAAACCTTCAGGGGGCTCCGTCCTACCCAGGGCCTGGCCTGGTGCAGCCTCCTCCAGATGTGGCTCTGAGAGGGCAACCAACTGCAAGGTCTTCCCTTCTTGCTGATCCCCAATATTCAGATACACTGCTCCTGTTCAGGGAGGTTCCAGCGCTCTTCTGGCCAGGGGCTGCTGCTGGATGGCCCCGCCAGGGCTGGCCCAGTCTTTCCCCATCTTCTGTCAAAGGCGGGGTGGGGTGGGGGGGAGAGCTCGAAAGAGGATGAGTGAGCCAGCGAGTGAGAATGCCGATCTGCTAAACCTGCCCTGCTTTATCTGGCGACCTTTTCAGGCTAAGCATGAACACGTCAGTCTCCAGCTATTCCGGGCTCTGTGTGTGGCATGCTCCCAGACACGGCTGTCTGTCTGTCCCTGGGTGGGAAGCCTTGGGGAGGAGCAGGTTCCTCCCATCAGGCTCACCGGCACAGAAGGTGCCCAGCTGTGAAGAGATGAGGCTGCTTCCTGCATAGGCCACTGGCTGAGACAAGTGGCATTCTGGGCACATTCTGGGCAAGCTGCTAGCTGGCCTGTGGAGCAGTCAGACTGCCAGATCCTGTTGGGTGAAGTCCCTGACCCAGGACCCGAGTGCCCCTGCTGATGCCATGTGCCAGTCCATTCTTGGTCTCCCAAAATCTCTCAGACTCCAACGGTTCTTTTAGCTCTTTCAGACAGGACCGGAGATCAGGTATCTATTCCCTGTAGCTTCCCGGTTATTCCTGGACTGCAGATCCCAGGATCCCTGAGCATTGATCCTGTATGTTGGGGCTGCAACATCTGGAAGGCTGCATGTCCCTGGCACCATTGGGCTCTTGCAGCAATCTTCTGTGCCAGCTGTTGAGCCAGAAAGCTGCCCAGATAGAATGAAGTGAAATCTATTAACCTTTTGGATAAAATCCTTCCTGTGTTGGGATTGGCTCTCTTGCCATACAAAGATCCATTTAACATTTTAAAAACGGATTTAAGTGTAACAACTCTGTACGATGGGTCACCAATGCCAGGCACCTTGAACTGACGTTCTTGTGTTGTTTCTTGGTCCAGAAGAAGAAGAAAAAAGAAAGATATTAATGTGTAAAGTCAATAATGGATTAGGAAGAAATGTGGTTGGGCAACTTAATAGGTGGCTTCCTTGTTCCCTGCAAAATACGACAAGTGAGAAATTGCTATTGCGAGGTTACACAATGCTTCCCACTCTGGAGATCTCAGCTGCTCTTCTGTTTTGTCAAGTTGTTGCCTTCCAGATGAGCTACCGTTTCTTTTCCTCACAACTGGAGCCTGTTTGGACTGGCATGGCTGTTACTTTAACTCAGCTCCAGCCATTTTAAGGCATGTGGACTTTAACTCCCAGAATTCCCCGGGCAGCTTAGCTGAGTTCCTCCCATCTTAAAGGGACTGAGGTTGAGAAACTCCGGTCTAACCAGTTGTGCTGGGCCCGGTTGGGAAAAACTGGGATGGGCCCTGCAATCACCCCATTCAGGTGCACATGCAGAAACAACGTGTGTGTGTGTGTGTGTGTGTGTGTGTGTGTGTGTGTGTGTGTGTGTGTGTGTGTGAGAGACGTGGGAAAAAGTCAATTTTTTCTTGCTGGGTTTGAGAAGTCAGAATTAAAATCATTTTAGCTTTTTCCAGGCTGATTCATTTTGGTTTCTCTGAATCCGGAAGGGCCTTTTAATCTGCCCACGAGTGGGAGGCGAGGGGGCAGCCCCAGAGGGTCTCTCCTGGGAAGAAAGGCTCCCAAAGCAGAGGATGGGCGAGGAGGCAAGTTCTCTGAAGCAACCCGCAGGCTTTGGGATGAGAAGGTGGCTATGGATGCTTGCAAGAGACTCTGTGTGTGTGTGTGTGTGTGTGTGTGTGTGTGTGTGTGTGTGCAGAACTTGTATAAGTAGTCCTTGACTTACAACAGTTTAGTGACCAAAGTTACAACTGCACTGAAAAAAGTGCCTTATTACCATTTTTCACACTTATGGCCATTGCGGCATCCATTTATGGTCACATGATCAAAATTCAGACATTTGGCAACTGGTTCATACTTACGACGGTCGCAGAGTCCCGTGATCCCCTTTTGCGGCCTTCTGACCAGCAAAGTCAGGGGGGAAGCCAGGTTCACTTAATGACCGTGTGACTAACTTAACAATGGCAGTGATTCACTTACCAACTCTGGTAGGAAAGGTTGTAAAGTGGGGCAAAACTCACTTAACAACCATCTTGCTTAGCAACAGAAGTTCTGTCTCAATTGCGGTCATAAGCCGAGGACTCCCTGTATGGAGCTCTCAGGCTTCTGTGCATCCTTGTGAGGAAGACCAGGCAGAAGTGCGCAGACTCGCCTTCCCCAACCTGGCGCCCTCCAGCTGTGCTGGACTCAGAGGCGTAGCGTGGGGGTTGCAGGGGGGGCCGGCCGCACCGGGCGCAACATCTGGGGGGGCACGCTCGCACTCGCAGCTCTCTGCCCCTGCCTGGCTCACTCACTCTCTCTGCAGTGCTGGCTGTGCGAATCCGATCCGAGCCGCCGGGTCGCCGCCCACTGTGGAGGGGGGGCACAAATTACTTGCCTTGCCCCGGGTGCTGACAACCCACGCTACGCCACTGGCTGGACTTCAACTCCCATCCTCGGCCCAAGTGGCCGTGGCCGTGGAGGAGGGGTCCCGTCAGAAAGGCAGCGCTCCCGCCGGCTGCAGGACGCCACGGGGCTTGAATTGAAGGCAGGGATTTTGGGTTTTAATTTGTATCCTGCCTTTATGATTTTTACAAATGACTCGAGGCCTGTTTTCCCCACAACAACAACAACCCTGCAAGGTGGGTTAGGCTGAGGGAGAGAGTAACTGGCCCAAAGTCACCCATCTGGCTTTCGTGGCTAAGGCAGGACTTGAACTCATGGCCTCCCGTTTTCTAGATTGAACTGGCTGCAGATGCTGAGATAGGTGCTCCTTATTGGTTCCACAAACCGGCTGAACTCTGCTCATGCTCAGAAATCCTTTCCTGTTTACTCTTTCCGTTCTCCAGGACTTCCAGACTCTTACAATAAAAGCAGAGTTAGTTGTCATGGTTTGGTTTCCTGTCTGGACTAGCTCAAACACCTGACCTCAGTCTTTGCAAGTCTGGACCCTTCCCCGTCCCCGCCTCTGCTTCCCAGAGAATTGGGGGGTCCCTTCCGGGTCCTGCCCCGCCTTTGGATTCGGATTTCTCTATCTGACTTTGGTCAGCTTCTCCCCAAGGTTTTTTTTTAATAAGATTTTATTAATTTTTTCCTTACATACAATAATAATTTTTCAACCAACGTGCTGTCTGAGTTTAAAAACACTAATTCATATTTAATTCCTAATCCTTTATTCTTTCCTCTAACCCTTGGTAAAGTAAGTCCCACGTTTGATAGTATTCTGTTTCTTCTTTTTCTTTCAATCTCATAGTCTGTTCATCTCTGCGCATTCCAGTATTTTTTAAATTATTTCTTCATCTTTATTCCATCATTTCTCTGCTCTTATCGCGTCTGCAGGTAACCGATCTGCCGCCCTGTTTTGGGTGTCCCGCTCCCTCCTTCATCAGAGGGTCCGGGATGGACCCAGTGTTTTTTCATTTTTTTGCCTTCTTATGGCCTTTGATATTTCCATCATTGTAATTCTTTCCTCTAACATAGTTTTAAATGTCTCTGGAATTTTTGGAAGATTATTTTCTTCTAGATATTGGATGGTTCTCTCTCTTGGAGTTTCCTCTATGTCATACAGTTTCTTGTAGTATTCCTTAATTATCTTTTTATTTCTTCATTTTTAAATTGTAGACAGCCTTTTTCATCTACCAAGTTGTATATCATTTTCTTCTCTTTCTGTTTTTTTAAGTTTATAGGCTAACCATCTTCCTGGTTTATTTGCATTTTCAAAAAAAATTGTTTTGCTTTTTATCTGCTGTGCCATTTTTTCTGAATCCAACAGATTTAATTTATGTTTTATTATTTCCATTTTTCTTTTCTCTTTTTCTGCGGATTTTTTTTGTAGTTCTGATTCTAACTTTCCAATTTTTTCTTTTAATAGTACGTATTGCTGTCTTCTCTGTTTATTTTTCTTCTTCGTAAGTTTGGTAATGTTTGATGTACTCATTTTTCAGCCAACAGTCTTAGAGTAAGATCCAAAGTGTAAGAAGGAGCCAGCTGCTTTAGGCCAAATCCACCTCTTCCAGTCGAGTCTCAGATGTAAAGCGTTCACTGTCTCCAAATGGTTATGAGAAGTCTTTTCCATTGTAGACTCACGCCAGGGCACTTTGTTTACAGCAGGTGTTGTTCAAGATCAAATCGGGCTGGGAAGCCGGAGCCCCGGCTTCTTCCATCCGTCTCGTCGGCTGCCAAAACTGGAGGTCCCGTCCTCTCACCAAGGTTATTCTCACAGCCCATTACAGGACTGGAAAAATGCCTGCTAAGGAAAAGCCACTGGCTATTTAAAATGCATTTTTTGGTCTGTTTTACATTGCCACCCTTTATTAGAGCAGGACTGTCCAGCCTTGCAAGTTTAAGATCTACAGAGCAGAAGAAGCTTCTTGGATGAGAAGCGAAACGTCTTCAAAGAAAAAACAAGGAAGTCCAGTTGCCTCATGAAAAAAAAAGCATCTTTGGGATAACTGTGAGCTGGATGACTGAGAATCTCCATAGACATCTGCAGACTTCAACTCCCAGAATTCTTTGCTTGCTGGCTGGGGAATTGTGGCAGTTGAAGTCCACAAGTCTTGGGACTTCCGGTTTTGGCAGCCAACGAGACGGGTGGAAGAAGCCAGGGCTCCGGCTTCCCAGCCCGATTTCGCTTTGCCCAGCGACCCTTAAAGGGTCGGAAAGTTGCCCTGGAGGGGCAACAAAGAATGAGGAACACTCCAGGAGTTCGGATCAGGTGGCGTTCGATCGAAGCGGACTGAAGAAATCCTCTGAAAGGATGGAGGAAAGGCTGGTGGGTGAGCTAATGCAGCCCAAATCGCCAGCCAGAAGGAAAGCAAGGAGCTGCGACGCTCCGCTAAACAGCTGTCAACAGCGTGCTGAAGCTGGGTGAGCCAGTGTTTTTTCCTTTTCATTTTGGGTTATAAGACGTTGAACCCCTGATTGGGAAGAGCTAAAAAGTAAAGACCCCAGAAGGATCGGATCTAAAAGCAGTGAGCAATTACAAAAGGGGAGGATATTGAAGGAATACAAGAAAAACCTTTAAAAATTGAATTCAGATTGATTCAAAGAAGGACTGACTATTTAACCTACAAAGGTGAAAATTTTCCAGATATAATCTCAAGGATAAATAACCTATAAAGGACTTTAAAAGAAAAACTTTGTGAAAATTTTCTAAAATCAGACATTGATAAATTAGTGTCTGAGGACATCTAGTTGCGAAAGAAGAATCTACAGAATTCTGGAAATATTTGACCTTGAACAACACCTGCTGTAAACAAAGTCCCTTGGCATGACTCTACAATAGAAAAGACTTTTCATAACTATATTTGTTGACTCTGGATGTAACTAAACAGGAACTACTTGGAGACAATGAACGCTTTACATCTGAGACTCGACTGGAGGAGGTGGACTTGGCCTAAAGTAGCTGGCTCCTTTTTACATCTTGGATTTTACTCTAAGACTGTTAGCACAACAAATATTACCAGACTTGTGAAGAATACTTCTTCTGCACCCTCTGTTGGAACATCTAGCCCAACAACCCAGGGATCTATTGAAACAATGCTGCAGCATGAGAAAATAAGCACTGCCAAAAATGAAATGCAGGCTACACTAAAATTGATTCAAGAGTCAATTCAAAGAAACCATGAAGAGACACAAAGTGTTTTTGAGAAATTAAGTGAAGAAATTTTGGATATAAAGGCACAATTTGAAATTCATCATCAAATGATTGTCAAAAATGAACAAAGAATTCAGAAAATGGAAAATAAATCAGATGATATTGATAAAAAAATGGAAATATTATTGCAAGAAAATAAAAAATTAGAACAAGCAAATCAAAATTTATAAGGGGTGGTCGCGATCTTGGAAATGGAGAAGGCGGTACACTACTTGAGATTTCAAAATATCCCTGAAGACAGAGAAGAAAACATAGCAATTGTGATCATTGAGCTTCTGGCAGAAGCTTTGAAAGCAGATAGAGCAGAGATGCAGATGGAGGTAGACGAAATATTTCTAATGAACTCAAGCTATGCAAGAAAAAACAAACTACCTAGAGAAGTACATGTAAGATTCATAAAGAAAACAACAAGAAATGTACTGAGAAAAGTGAGAGATGAGCCATTACAATACAAAAATAAAGAAATTGTGGTCTTAAAACAGATACTTAAGATAGTAAGAGATACTCGAAGACATTACCACTTTTTAACCACAAAGCTGATTGCAAAAGGCATACATTTTAGATGGTTAATGCCAGAAGGCATTTTAATCAACTGGAATAATACAAGGTATCGACTGGACTCAATCTGAAAGCAGAAGACTTCGAAGCAAGAAATCGAGCAATTCTAGATGAAGGAGTGCAACAACGACAAGAGGGGAGTAAGGGACAGAAACAAATGGAAGAGATAATTCAAGAAGTAACTACACAAACAGGAGAACAGAAAGAGAAATTTGAACAAGAGGGTGAAGGAACTGCCAGAGAACAGGATTACAAGGTCGACTAGACCAGGAGTAGGCAACCTCGGCTCTTTTATGACTTATGGACTTCAACTCCCAGAATTCCTGAGTCAGCTATCCTATGCTGACTCAGGAATTCTGGGAGTTGAAGTCCATGAATCATAAAAGAGCCGAGGCTGTCTACCTCTGGACTAGACATAAATAATGGAAATGGAGAAAGAAAATTGAATTTTTTCAGTGAATGTAAATGGACTAAATTCCCCATCAAAAAGAAATAAAATTTTTAGGAAATTACAGAAATTAAATATAGATATAATTTGTTTGCAAGAGACACATATAAAAAAACAACATCATAAACTGCTGGAAAACCCAAAAATTGGGAAACTTTATTATGCATCAGTGCATCAGAAAAAAGAGGTGTTGCTGTACATATTAAAGAGACAATAGACTCTAAAATGGTTTACTCGGATGAAGAAGGAAGAATTGTGATGGTAGAAATATATTTACACCAAAAATAAACATTGTTAGTAGCAATCTATGCACCAAACAATAACCAAGAAGAATTTTACCAAAGCCTCCATAGAAAAATAATAGAAATGGAGTACCAAAATATTTGTTTAGTAGGAGACTTCAGTGTGATAGTAGATGGGGCAATTGACTATAAAAGCAGTAAAATAGGAAAAAACGGAAGAAGAAGATTACCTATGACATTTTTTAATATGATAGATGAAATTGGAATACAAGATGTTTGAAGGGAAATTAATCCAGAAAAACTACAATACAGTTTTTATTCAAATAGTCAAAAATCTTGGTCAAGAATTGACATGATTTGGATGATGTCTGACTTGAGGATGAATATACAGGAAATTGAGATTGAAATAGGCACATGAGCAGACCATAACCCTTTAAAAGTGACGTGGAGAGGAATACAAAAAAGACCAAGATGGACTTTAAATCAATCTATACTAAAAGAAATTTATAGAATTAGCAAAAAAAGAAATGAAGTTCTTCTTTAGAGAAAACAAAAAAGAAGACACAACATTACAAAATGTATGGGATACAGCTAAAGCATATTTTAGAGGCATAGCTATAACATATACGGCAAAGAAAAATAAACAGAGAAGACAGCACTATGTACTACTAAAAGAAAAATTTGGAAAGCTAGAATCAGAACTACAAAAAAATCCGCAGAAAAAGACTTTGAAAAGAGAAATGGAAATAAAACATAAACTAAATCTGTTGGATTCAGAAAAAGTGGCACAGCAGATAAAAAGAGCAAAACATTTTTTTTTTGAAAATGCAAATAAACCAGGAAGATGGTTAGCTTATAAACTTAAAAAACAGAAAGAGATGGAAGTCCAAAAGTCTTAAAGTTGCCAAGGTTGGATGCCCCTGGTTTAGAAACTGCTCACTTTGTCTTCAGTTGTTGAGAGTAACACATGGAAAAGTGTCCCTTGGCCTGTAGCTGAATATGGCACCTTAAAGTGATCTGAACTGTAAGCAATAGCAGTAGCCCTGATATACCGCTTCACAGTGCTTTACCAGCCCTCTCTGAGCAGTTTATGGCCCCCAACCATCTGGGTCTTCTTTTTACTGACCTCAGAAGGAGGGAAGGCTGAGTCGACCTTGAGCTGGTGAGAATCGAACTGCCAAACTGCAGTCAGCTGGCAGTCAGCAGTAGTAGCCTGCAGTAGTGCACTCTGACCGCTGCGCCACCACGGCTAAGCTTTGGGGTTCCCTCTTTTTCAGCAGCAGCCCCCCTTCAAAGTGAGAGAGCATGAGCAGAAAGCTTCTGCCTTCCCACTTGGTAATTCCAGGCTTGGGATCTTGAAAAAAGGCTCCATCGCTCACTGGGATGACTGTTCCAGGTCTGCCAAGGGGCTTTGGGGAGCTGCAGCTGGGCGGGACGGAGGGCACACTGGGGGGGGAGGCTCTGCTTGGCCCCACCTGCTGCACAGCCTGGTGCGCTGCATCCCCGCTGGGGATCCTGGGCCCTTAGCGCACTTTTGGGAAGGGCAAAGGGTTGGCGCCTGGGGGCGTCCCGACCCAACTCCGACCGTGCAGACCCAACCGTCTCACTGTCGTACAGCGTGGGACACGGAAGACTCCCGCCTAACGTTGGAGGTACGTTTAGTCCCATTTATAAAAATCAGAAACGAGAGCAAAGGTTCCCCCATTAACCGTCGAACTGGTCATCCACTGGACCGGAACTTACCTGAATGGACCAGTAAATGCCTGTGAAATCGGCCGGTTGCAAGAATTCCACGGGATGAAGCCACCGGGGAGTCGAGCTTGAAGCCCGGCGGCTTACAAGCCACTCGTGTTATTTCCTTAGCAACAATGTGGGGTTTGTTTGCTTTCCTGTGTTTGGTTTCGCTTCCCAGCCTTGCCTGGAGACTTGGGATCCTGTGTGGTCTCCCATCCCATGCCTAAACAATTTTTTCAGCAGCTCAGGCAACTCAAAGCGGCTGGAAGCTTCCAGGGGTGCCTTAAAATGTTGTATTGGCAGCCCGGCCCTGTGTGTTTGCAGTTGGAAGGAAGCGGCTTCCATCTTCCAGACATTTCCCGAAAAGCGGCTCTCTGTGAAGTTTTAAAAGGGTCTTTGGGGTGGGGGTGGGGAGACCCACACCCCTTGTGATCCCCAGAGGCGGGGGAGGGTGCAGTTCTGCTTCACTGTTTCCCTGAGTTGGAAAGAAACTGGAGTTGAGAAAGAAAGAGCGGGAAGCTTCCTTAAGAAGTTGTAGGAGGTGGACTCCCTAGCAACAGAGGTTTTGCCCTGGGGATGGGGAACAGCGTCCTTGAAGGCTCAAGGCTGGGAGAAGGCAGGGCTGTGGTGAGGATAAATAGCTCCCCCATGGGAAATCTCCAGCTGTGGGTCAAGCAGGCGTGGAGGGCAGTGGGTGGCGAAAGGGGCTCAGCCCTCCCTGGGCACAGCTGCACCGGTGCCAACTTGTCAGCAGGAGACGGGGAAGGCTGGTTCCTCGGCAGCTGCAGAGCTGCTCTGGGCAAGGGCATGGGTGCCAGGAGTAGGGGCGGAGGTGCCAGCCTGGGGCAGGGGGGCAAAGGGACATGCTGGATGCCATTTACGGGGATGCTTCCTCTTCCCAGGTCGCTGAGACCCCCAGAGCTCTGCCAGCTGCCGGAGTGGAAGGCCAGATCGCTCGCCATGGCCAGCCAAGACCTTGCCAGCGCTCAGGAGCTCCTGGACCTCACCTTCCAATGTGAGTTTGGGGGGGGGTCTGCAGTGGAGGCAAGAGGGGAACAGGCGTGGCTGAGAGAGGGCCTGGGAAGGGGCAGAGGCCACACCCGGCAGGTCAAACGGGCGTCCTGAGCCCCTCCCATGGGCCAGAGGGAGAGTTGCATCTCAAGCCGGCTCACTTCTGCAAAGCAGATGCTGCCAACTGCTTGTCTAGGGAGATTCTCAGTCCTCAGGGTCACAGTTGTCCCAAAGGCAGCAGAACTTCCTGGAGTTCTGACTCGGAAGAAACTTCTTGGATGGGAAGCAAAACCAGTTGCCTTTTGGAAAAGCACTTTTGGGGTTTTCCAACTGCTTCTGGCTGGCCTGGAGCATTGAAATCTTCAGCCAAAGCCCTGCTGACGTGCGCCAGGCCTTGGGGGGTGCCAGGAGCAGCGCCTCGGCCTTGGGACCCCCGTCCTGGAATTCCTGGTTAAGGAGAAGAGAGCGCCTCAGAGGGGAAGGTGGGCAGGGCTGTTTGTGCCCTGGCTCAGATCGCGGCTT
Source organism: Protobothrops mucrosquamatus (assembly GCF_001527695.2). Classification (NCBI taxonomy): domain Eukaryota; kingdom Metazoa; phylum Chordata; class Lepidosauria; order Squamata; family Viperidae; genus Protobothrops; species Protobothrops mucrosquamatus. Next base: position 87,478 of record NW_015387372.1, on the reverse strand, counting down.
AGTCACAGCAGACAGAACTGGGAGGAGAGGATCTCTGCCAAGGCCGGCTGCAGTCGGTAAACCTCTTTTTGAAAGAAAAGTTTTTCCAGCAGGCTTGAACAACAGTTTGCAGCTGCAGGCAGAAATGTGAACAAAAAGCAGCTTGTGTGTGTGCACGGGGCCTGTGTTGTGTATATGCAGAAATGGTTATAATTGTTGGCTAAACGGCCTCTGGTTGCTCTGAGCGTCTCTGGGGCTGATGTCTCACCCCCAAAGGGTTCCTCCTGCCCCCTTCCAGAGGGGCCTCGATCCATTGCTTTGCAGGGATCCCCGCTGTTTGGCTGTGGCTACTGGGGATGAGGGGGACTGTAGTCCAACTTCTTGGTAGGAAAACCTTATCTAAAGTTGTGTAGATTCCCATAGATGGCTTCCGTCTGTTCTGCAGGTTTATCATAACAAAATAGGGGTAGAAGCTGGAGTTGGCAGAGAACAGGTGCCCCCGAATTCAGGGTGGCCGTGATGGGGGGCACTCTGGGGCTAGGAAGTAGCCAACTGGCTCATGTCCCAATCGCCAAGTAATTTAAATGCAAACATAGTACAAATATAAGCAGATATCCAGGATATTTACACCTGGTTAGATTGCTTCCTTAAAGTGCAAATATTGTTAGGGAGCCAGTAATGCTTCCTCAGAAGAACCTCCGAAGGGTCCAGCTTTGCATCAGACCACCGGTTGGCCACTGTCTGTTCTCCTGCAGTGGCCAAGGAGATGCTCCCTTCTTGAGGTCTGCTGACAAAAGAGGCAGACCAAGGTGAAGAGTTCCCACCCACCCCCGTCACCGGCCATCTCATTTCCTTTGGCTCCTGCCTCTCTGCTAGCTGGGGAATTCTGGGAGTTGAAGTCCACAAGTCTTGAAGTGGCCAAGGTTGGACAGCCCTGAGCTAGAGGAATCTTTTCTGGGGCCAGTTTTGGCTGCGATGCAGGAGCGTCCCCACCAGCAGGAGCTGGAGAAAGCAGAGGCTGTTCACCTTAAATCTAAAAGGCAGGAAGGGACCCCCTCGCTGGAGCACCTTGCCAAGCCAGGGCCTTTGGTTAACCTCCTGCCCCCCACTTCTTGCCTTGGGCTTTGATTCCCATCATCTTATACTGGCCAAGGGTAATGGGTGTTGAGGTCCACCACGCTCAGAGGTTGTTCCTAAGGTGGGGAGGGGAGCCCTGGCCCTCTTCATCTGCTCTTCTTCCCCACAGCTCTGGCCTGCAAGCACATGGACCTCAAGCAGCTGGAGCTGGACACGGCCGCGGCCAAAGTGGACGAGCTCTCCAAGCAGCTGGAGTCGCTCTGGACAGACCATCCTGGGCCGCCCATTGTGCCATCCTTGGTAAGGCGGGGAAGGAGAAGCCAAGGCTGTCCTCTGCGCAAGGGGGCTCCGTTAAGCGGCTCCAGGCTAACCTGGTGCCCCTCGGAGGTCCTGGGAGGCGAACGGGGTGTTATTCTTGGGAAACTGCAGCTCTGCCACGGAGCCTCCCCGGCCACCTGCATCTTCTGGTGCCAAGCAGGGGTTTTTTTTGGGGGGGGGAAGTCTTTCTCTGGAGTGTGGCCAGGATGCTGCTGCTCCTGGATCTGCTCCAAAGTTTCTGGGGCAGAGAAGTTGGAAATCAAGCCCCCCCAGGGTGTCCCGATCCCTCCTTCCATCCTTTGAATGAACAGGAAGACGGTGATTCAGGTTTGGGTCCCCCCTACCACCAGGGCGATGGCAGCGAACCTTGCAAAGCCCCCCCCCCTTCAGGCAGAGGCTGCCTTCACCCTGCTTGGAAGGAAGGAAAGGTGGCTGATTCTCCCCCCACTTTGCTTGGCAGGTGGTGGACAGGTACCGTTCCAGCTCCTCCCCAGACCTGCTGAAGATGGAGGCCCGGGCTGCCTCCCCCCTGCACCAGCTGCCGCTGCGGAAGAGCCCCACCTGGGACATTGCTGAGCCCAGTGGCCCCCCCAGCATGTCCCCCTACAGCTCCTCGCCCAGCCAGCTCCTGGCCCCCAAGCCCACCCTGGGACGCCCCTCCTCCCCACGGCCTTCCTTCTTCCTGCAGTCGGACGTGGACTGGAGCCCCACAGCACCCTCCAGGCCCAAGGTCATGGCCATCCCTTACGAGGGCCCATCTGGCCCCGGGGCCCATGGTGGCTCCCCCCGCTCCCTCCGAACGGCCGGCCTTCCTGAGCGCCAGTTTGACTACCGGCCATTTCCTGCCACCGGCGGGTGGGGGGGCCGGGCCGGCTCTCCACGGCTGCCTGGGGAAGGCTCCATCTCCCAAGCCTTCTTCCCAGAGCGAGGACCCTCTCCGCGGCCCCCTCTCCCGCCCCCCTACGAGAGCCACAGCCTGTATCCTTCGGCGCCAGGCTCCTTCCGGGCACAAGGTGAGTGCCTGCTGGAGCCGTTCGGTCCTTTGGGGTTGTTTTGCTGCCAGGCAGCTGCGCGGCACCTGGGCTGCAACCAGGTTCGATCCCTCCCAAGCGCTTAAGAGGGTAATTATGGGTTACATTCAGGGCGCAGAGAATGGGGTGTGTCAACTGAAGGGGTTGGAATGTGCTCTCCCAAGGAAGCCGAGCTCCCAATATCAAGTTTCCAGCTCTTATGAGAGCTGCTGAAACGTGTTTGGGCAAGGCTCGATGGATGCTGAAAACCGCCTTGGCTCAGCCAGATTTCTGGTCTGTGTGTGTGTGGGGGGGGGGAGCCAGTGTTCCTTTTATATCCCGTTCCCCTCTTTGTGCTGCTGAAAGACGAGCGGAATAGTGAAGGGAAACTAGGCGCAAGACGAGAAGAAATCCGAACAACGTGAAAATCTGCAGAATTTCCGTTGAAGCGTTCAGGGTTTTAATAGCAAATATGTCTCCCTCAGCACCGTTTTAACTGCTCCGCCCCCCTCTCTAAACTCACATTTCTGTTTTTAATTTGGGCGTTTTGAAAGATAAAAGCCTTGGCTTTTAAGAGCTGGTGCAAAATGGCCCTTCCCGCCTGGGGATCTCTAGTTGGACTGGGCACGCCCCCCTTCTAAGCCACGGGGACCTCTCGGCAACAGGTGCTGGGAGTTGTAGTCCTGCATCGCCTGGAGGGCTGTAGGGTGCTGGAGCTGCCCTAGAAGGAAAGCAGAGCTGGCAGAGAAAACGAGGCCACTTTGTTCTCCAAGAAGCTGTCCAGGCACTCCCCAAAATCTCAGCTCTGCCGGGGTCTGGCCAAGAGTGTCCCCCGAAGGCTGGAGTGGCTTTTCCCAGAGTTGCTCCCCTCGTCTGGGACAGAGGCAGCTGGAGAAGCACTTCTGACGCCATCCTGGCTGCTTCTTTTCCGCAGACGACCTGGTGATCCGCAGGAGACCGCCGAAAAGCTGGAATGAATCGGATCTGGATGTGGCATATGAGAAGAAGGCGCCTCACCCTGTTGGCTACGAGCGTGAGTTTGCCCTGGGGGGCGAGAACTCCCTGGAACAGACCTGGCACTCATGGGGGAGGGGGCAGATGCCAGGTCTCTGCGATGAGGTCCATCAGAGGCCACTCTGCCCACTTCTGCACTGGCAGATTTTCCCAGAGGATCCTGGAGCAAAACCTGGCTCCCTCTGGTGGATCCCATCCAAGGGGGTTGGTGCCTGGTGGGCCAGAGGGATCCCGCTGGCAGCTGAGGGCTGTGACCTTCGACTGAGCGAGGGTCCCTCAGANGCCGACGGCACCCTGAGGAGACCCACTCTGTGGGAGCGTACCGGTCTGTGGGAGGAAATCTGTGGCAGAAGGCGGTCTCGGAGGTAACCAGGTCCAATGCCATGGAGCGTTTTAAAGGTGGTAACTAACACCTTAAAACGCACCCGGAAGACCACTGGTAGCCAGTGCAGCTCGCGCAAGAGCGGCGTTACATGGGAGCAACGAGTCCCTCCCATCACCGCCCACGCGGCCGCATTCTGGACCAGTTGGAGTCTCCGGGTGCTCCTCAAAGGGAGTCCCATGTAGAGAGCATTACAGTAGTCCAGGCGGGAGGTGACGAGAGCTTGAGTGACTGTGCGCAAGGCGTCCCGGTCCAGAAAATCCTCCGCCAAAGCCCTACTGACGTGCGCCAGGCCTTGGGGGGTGCCAGGAGCAGCGTCTCGGCCTTGGGACCCCCGTCCTGGAATTCCTGGTTAAGGAGAAGAGAGCGCCTCAGAGGGGAAGGTGGGCAGGGCTGTTTGTGCCCTGGCTCAGATCGCGGCTTAGTCACAGCAGACAGAACTGGGAGGAGAGGATCTCTGCCAAGGCCGGCTGCAGTCGGTAAACCTCTTCTTGAAAGAAAAGTTTTTCCAGCAGGCTTGAACAACAGTTTGCAGCTGCAGGCAGAAATGTGAACAAAAAGCAGCTTGTGTGTGTGCACGGGGCCTGTGTTGTGTATATGCAGAAATGGTTATAATTGTTGGCTAAACGGCCCCTGGTTGCTCTGAGCGTCTCTGGGGCTGATGTCTCACCCCCAAAGGGTTCCTCCTGCCCCCTTCCAGAGGGGCCTCGATCCATTGCTTTGCAGGGATCCCCGCTGTTTGGCTGTGGCTACTGGGGATGAGGGGGACTGTAGTCCAACTTCTTGGTAGGAAAACCTTATCTAAAGTTGTGTAGATTCCCATAGATGGCTTCTGTCTGTTCTGCAGGTTTATCATAGCAAAATAGGGGTAGAAGCTGGAGTTGGCAGAGAACAGGTGCCCCCGAATTCAGGGTGGCCGTGATGGGGGGGGGCACTCTGGGGCTAGGAAGTAGCCAACTGGCTCATGTCCCAATCGCCAAGTAATTTAAATGCAAATATAGTACAAATATAAGCAGATATCCAGGATATTTACACCTGGTTAGATTGCTTCCTTAAAGTGCAAATATTGTTAGGGAGCCAGTAATGCTTCCTCAGAAGAACCTCCGAAGGGTCCAGCTTTGCATCAGACCACCGGTTGGCCACTGTCTGTTCTCCTGCAGTGGCCAAGGAGATGCTCCCTTCTTGAGGTCTGCTGTCAAAAGAGGCAGACCAAGGTGAAGAGTTCCCACCCACCCCCGTCACCGGCCATCTCATTTCCTTGGCTCCTGCCACTCTGCTAGCTGAGGAATTCTGGGAGTTGAAGTCCACAAGTCTTGAAGTGGCCGAGGTTGGACAGCCCTGAGCTAGAGGAATCTTTTCTGGGGCCAGTTTTGGCTGCGATGCAGGAGCGTCCCCACCAGCAGGAGCTGGAGAAAGCAGAGGCTGTTCACCTTAAATTCGAAAGGCAGGAAGGGACCCCCTCGCTGGAGCACCTTGCCAAGCCAGGGCCTTTGGTTAACCTCCTGCCCCCCACCTCTTGCCTTGGGCTTTGATTCCCATCATCTTATACTGGCCACGGGTAATGGGTGTTGAGGTCCACCACGCTCAGAGGTTGTTCCTAAGGTGGGGAGGGGAGCCCTGGCCCTCTTCATCTGCTCTTCTTCCCCACAGCTCTGGCCTGCAAGCACATGGACCTCAAGCAGCTGGAGCTGGACACGGCCGCAGCCAAAGTGGACGAGCTCTCCAAGCAGCTGGAGTCGCTCTGGACAGACCATCCTGGGCCGCCCATTGTGCCATCCTTGGTGAGGCGGGGAAGGAGAAGCCAAGGCCGTCCTCTGGGCAAGGGGGCTCCGTTAAGCGGCTCCAGGCTAACCTGGTGCCCCTCGGAGGTCCTGGGAGGCGAACGGGGTGTTATTCTTGGGAAACTGCAGCTCTGCCACGGAGCCTCCCCGGCCACCTGCATCTTCTGGTGCCAAGCAGGGGTTTTTTGGGGGGGGGGGAAAGTCTTTCTCTGGAGTGTGGCCAGGATGCTGCTGCTCCTGGATCTGCTCCAAAGGTTCTGGGGCAGAGAAGTTGGAAATCAAGCCCCCCCAGGGTGTCCCGATCCCTCCTTCCATCCTTTGAAGGAACAGGAAGACGGTGATTCAGGTTTGGGTCCCCCCTACCACCAGGGCGATGGCAGCGAACCTTGCAAAGCCCCCCCCTTCAGGCAGAGGCTGCCTTCACCCTGGTTGGAAGGAAGGAAAGGTGGCTGATTCTCCCCCCACTTTGCTTGGCAGGTGGTGGACAGGTACCGTTCCAGCTCCTCCCCAGACCTGCTGAAGATGGAGGCCCGGGCTGCCTCCCCCCTGCACCAGCTGCCGCTGCGGAAGAGCCCCACCTGGGACATTGCTGAGCCCAGTGGCCCCCCCAGCATGTCCCCCTACAGCTCCTCACCCAGCCAGCTCCTGGCCCCCAAGCCCACCCTGGGACGCCCCTCCTCCCCACGGCCTTCCTTCTTCCTGCAGTCGGACGTGGACTGGAGCCCCACAGCACCCTCCAGGCCCAAGGTCATGGCCATCCCTTACGAGGGCCCATCTGGCCCCGGGGCCCATGGTGGCTCCCCCCGCTCCCTCCGAACGGCCGGCCTTCCTGAGCGCCAGTTTGACTACCGGCCATTTCCTGCCACCGGCGGGTGGGGGGGCCGGGCCGGCTCTCCACGGCTGCCTGGGGAAGGCTCCATCTCCCAAGCCTTCTTCCCAGAGCGAGGACCTTCTCCGCGGCCCCCTCTCCCACCCCCCTACGAGAGCCACAGCCTATATCCTTCGGCGCCAGGCTCCTTCCGGGCACAAGGTGAGTGCCTGCTGGAGCTGTTCAGTCCTTTGGGGTTGTTTTGCTGCCAGGCAGCTGCGTGGCACCTGGGCTGCAACCAGGTTCGATCCCTCCCAAGCGCTTAAGAGGGTAATTATGGGTTACATTCAGGGCGCAGAGAATGGGGTGTGTCAACTGAAGGGGTTGGAATGTGCTCTCCCAAGGAAGCCGAGCTCCCAATATCAAGTTCCCAGCTCTTATGAGAGCTGCTGAAACGTGTTTGGGCAAGGCTCGATGGATGCTGAAAACCGCCTTGGCTCAGCCAGATTTCTGGTCTGTGTGTGTGTGTGTGTGGGGGGGGGGAGCCAGTGTTCCTTTTATATCCCGTTCCCCTCTTTGTGCTGCTGAAAGACGAGCGGAATAGCGAAGGGAAACTAGGCGCAAGACAAGAAGAAATCCGAACAACGTGAAAATCTGCAGAATTTCCGTTGAAGCGTTCAGGGTTTTAATAGCAAATATGTCTCCCTCAGCACCGTTTTAACTGCTCCGCCCCCCTCTCTAAACTCACATTTCTGTTTTTAATTTGGGCGTTTTGAAAGATAAAAGCCTTGGCTTTTAAGAGCTGGTGCAAAATGGCCCTTCCCGCCTGGGGATCTCTAGTTGGACTGGGCACGCCCCCCTTCTAAGCCACGGGGACCTCTCGGCAACAGGTGCTGGGAGTTGTAGTCCTGCATCGCCTGGAGGGCTGTAGGGTGCTGGAGCTGCCCTAGAAGGAAAGCAGAGCTGGCAGAGAAAACAAGGCCACTTTGTTCTCCAAGAAGCTGTCCAGGCACTCCCCAAAATCTCAGCTCTGCCGGGGTCTGGCCAAGAGTGTCCCCCGAAGGCTGGAGTGGCTTTTCCCAGAGTTGCTCCCCTCGTCTGGGACAGAGGCAGCTGGAGAAGCACTTCTGACGCCATCCTGGCTGCTGCTTTTCCGCAGACGACCTGGTGATCCGCAGGAGACCGCCGAAAAGCTGGAATGAATCGGATCTGGATGTGGCATATGAGAAGAAGGCGCCTCACCCTGTTGGCTACGAGCGTGAGTTTGCCCTGGGGGGCGAGAACTCCCTGGAACAGACCTGGCACTCATGGGGGGGGGAGATGCCAGGTCTCTGCGATGAGGTCCATCAGAGGCCACTCTGCCCACTTCTGCACTGGCAGATTTTCCCAGAGGATCCTGGAGCAAAACCTGGCTCCCTCTGGTGGATCCCATCCAAGGGGGTTGGTGCCTGGTGGGCCAGAGGGATCCCGCTGGCAGCTGAGGGCTGTGACCTTCGACTGAGCGAGGGTCCCTCAGAGGCCCGATCCCTGTTGCTGAGGACAGGAGCGGCCCGGCCGACCTGCCAGGAAAACTGCTGGGCACGGGAGAGACCTGGGCAGAGGGAGGGGCCAGAGACTCGGTCACACTGGTGATGTTCTTCCCCCAGGAGTGGATGCGCACGCAAGCCTTCGCCAGAACCCGGCTGGGCTGCCCCCGGCTCCCTGGAAGGAGTCCAGCCTAGATGGCGGCTGGCCAGGCAAGGTCAGTGTCCCTGCCGGGGGCCCTGTGGGTGCTAAAGCCTTTGCGGCTTCAGAGACAGAAGGTGGCAGAGAGGAGGAGGAGGAGGGACGGCGGGTGGCAGCTGACCGTCTCCCTTGGCTTCCTTCCCACAGGAGGAGCATTATGGGATGCACAGCGCCACCTTGCCCAGGAACTACAAGGTCTCGGCCCTGGCTGGCGAGAGGCGCCCGGACAGCTCCTTGCGCCGCTCCCTGGTGGCCAACCAGGCGGGCACCCTGCCCCGCAACTGGCAGCCCATCTCCCGCATCCCCATCCCCCCGCCCGCCCTGCAGGGGGGCAGCCTCCCCAGGCGCCACAAGCCGCTGCCCCTCTCCATGATCTTCCGGCTGCAGAACGCCTTCTGGGAGTCGGGCGCGGCAGGCGGCAAACTCGGGCTGCCCCCGGGGCCGGTGGGGTCGCCGCTGGGATCGCCGCTGGCCCTGCGCTCCTTGCAGAAGCTGCTGATGCAACCGCCGGCAGCCCCCCTGCAGCCCTCCCACTGGACGATGGGGCCCAGCAGCGAAGGTGAGTGGCCCGGAGGGAGGGGGCAGCGGGAAGGGCTCCCTGGTGCCACAATCAGAGGGCCTCCCTCAGTGGATGCAAGCCAGGTTGGGGCGAAGGGCCCGTATGGCCCCGTTTCTTTATCCTGGGCCCCGAGGAGCCGGTCTTCAGCCTCTTCGACCGAAGTGTTACCTCTGAGTATGTGGACACAGGCGGTCCCTGACTTACAACAGTTCATTTAGTGACTGTTCAAAGTTACAACAGAACTGAAAGAAGTGACTTATGACCATTATTCACACTTCTGACCATTGCAGCATCCCTAGGGTCACGTGATCAAAATTAATGCTTGGCAACTGCCTCATATTTATGACGGTCGCAGCGTCCCAGGGTCACGTGATTCCCTTTTGCGACCTTCTGACAAGCCACGTCAAGGGGGAAGAAGCCGGATTCACTTCACAACCAAATACTAAGTTAAAACTGCCGTGATTCACTTAAGCACTGTGGCAAGAAGGTTGTAAAATGAGGCAAAATTCACTTAACGTATCTTGCTTAGCAACATGGCGTCATGTACAGTAATGCTTTTGCTGGGGGTGCCTTGCAGAGTTCCCCTCCCACACTCGGCTTTGCCCCCTCCAGGCAGTGGCAGCCCCAGGGCCCCCGCGGGGCCAACCGAGCGCATCGTGCCCATCGTCCTGATGCCTGGCGACGCAGAGGCTGAGCTGGAGAATCTCCTGCCGGGCAGCGAGCCGGCCGAGATGGACGACCTGGCCCGGCCCCTCAGCCCCACCCGGCTGCAGCCGGTCCTCCCGCCCGAGGCCCAGAAGGTGCCCGAGTTTGAGGAAGTGGCCCGGGTGCTGGCGGAGATGCCTCGGCCCCTGAAGCGGCGAGGGTCCATGGAGCAGAACCCCAGCCCGGCCCTGCTGCCCCCCCACAAGAAGCAGTACCAGCAGATCATCAGCCGCCTGTTCCACCACCCGCCCCGCAAGGAGGAGACTACGCCCGTGGGGGACCCCCCACTCCTGGGGGACCTCTCGCCCGTCCCTGAGGCTGCGGAGCAGAAGGGGGCCCCGGCCACCCCCAGCCCTGCGATGACCCCTCCACCGGCGCCAGAGAGTCCGGCCACTCTCTCTCCAGTGCCCAGCCCGGTAAGTTTGGTGGCCATTTGCCCAGTTCCCCGAGGGTGGGGGGGCTTTCCCCCCACCCGCCAGGAGTGACCTGCTGGCAACCACAGCAGGGCACCCTTTGCAATCCTGAAGGCTGTTGCTCCTCGCTTGGGACTCCAGTGCTAGGTGGAGAGGAGGCTGAAGGCTCCACCTTCTGCTCGTGAAGCCCCCAGGACCTCTGGCCGGACTGGGGGGGCCTCGACCTGACCGGTTGGGCTGTTCTGGTGCGGGCTTCGGAAAATGTTTGTGGAGGTTAACCTTCATCACCCCTTGCACTGCTCTGCAGGAGAAGCGTTCGGTGCTGCGCAAGGTTTCTTCCCCCCGGAAATGGACGACCAAGAAAGCACGGCTCAACCCCTTGGTGCTGCTGCTGGACGCGGCCCTGACCGGAGAGCTGGATGTGGTCAAGGAGGCGGTGAAGGAGGTGAGCTGGCGGCTGGCAGCCTCGCAGGGGCACCTTCCCTTGAGCGAACATGCTCTGCGGTGGTTCTTATGGCACGTGGTTCCTGGTCCTCTCTTTAAGCAAACAGCAGCTGTAAAAGGCAGGTTAGGCCGAGAAACGGTAACTCTGCTGTGGTGAGAGGGTCCAGAGCAGGGAGCTGGAGCAACGGGATTCCTAGAAGTGACTCTCCACAGCTGGGCTGCCCTCCGGGGTCCTTGGTGCTCTCTGAGCTCGGCAGTTTCCTTGCAGACATTTCGTTAGCATCAGTCACATCCTCACTGCCAGCAACCCACCAAGCTGAAGGAGCACCAAGAATTTTGCAATAAAAAGGGGGAGGGCTAAGTAAACTTGGAGAGGGGGCCAAGGTAGAACCGGACTGGGTTTCTGGGAAAATCTGTCCCGTGAGCTGGTGCGCCCATTCCACAATTCGGGATGCTGAGCCTCGGACAGCTTTCTGCCTTTTCCTGCCGCAGCTGAACGACCCGAGCCAGCCGAATGATGAGGGCATCACCGCCCTGCACAATGCCATCTGTGGGGCCAACTACAGCATCGTGGACTTCCTGATCAATATTGGGGCCAACGTCAATTCTCCAGACAGCCACGGCTGGTGAGTCCCAGGGAAGGGACGGCAGGAAGGACGGTGGCCTCTGCGGTGCTCTCTGTCGGTGGGCAGGGAAGAGCCCCGTGCCCTTGTGGCCTGAAGCCGATGCGTCCCTTCCCTGAGCCGGCCACCTCCTTGCCTTCCAGGACCCCCCTGCACTGCGCAGCTTCTTGCAACGACACGGCCATTTGCATCGCTCTGGTGAAACACGGGGCTGCCATCTTTGCCTCCACGTTCAGCGACGGGAGCCTGGCCATTGAGAAGTGCGACCCATACCGCGAGGGCTACAACGAGTGCTTCAGCTACCTGGCAGGTGGGGGAAAGAAGGTTGGCTGGCTGGGAAGCCCTGCCAAGCAGGCAGGAAAGTCCTGGAAGCCCTTCGGTGTTTCTCAGGGACAGCCACGCCAAGCAGGACCCACTTAGTGGCTTTCCCTAGATTCTCAGGTGGTGCCGTCTGGCGGCACTGACGTTTCTGGGGCAGTAAAGCCCAGGGGCCGGCTGTTTCCTCATTGTTTGCCATGGGGGGGTCTCTCTTGCTGCAGATATGGAGCAGAATATGGGGCTGATGAATAATGGGGTGGTCTATGCCCTGTGGGACTACAGTGCCGAATTCAGCGATGAGCTCTCCTTCCGCGAGGGCGAGCCGGTCACCGTGCTGCGCCGGGATGGCCCGGAGGAGCTGGACTGGTGGTGGGCCTCTCTCTACGGCCAGGAGGGCTACGTGCCCAAGAATTACTTTGGGGTGAGTCTCATCTTCTGAGGGCCGGAAGGTTTGCCCGGAGGAACCCAGGCCAGGGGCAGCCCAGGAGGACCCGAGGGCCGATCAGCCGGGGTGTCCTGCTTTCCAGCCATGCGGGGCTGCTGGCTTTGCCTTGCTAGCTGCTCGGCCGCGGCCTTCCCTGTTCCTTACGGCTCCCTTCCTTTTGCAGCTGTTCCCCAGGGTGAGGCCGCAGCAGCGGAAGACGTAAAGGTCCACTGAGGCTGTCGGAAGGGCAGAGCGAGAGCCCAGCGGTGGGACTGGCCTCTGTGCACGTGGAGGGGCCAGGCACAGGGGAGGGGGCTCTTTCTCTGATTCTGCTGGCCACCCTCCACTTTCAGAAGAGCACAAATGAAAGGGAGGGGGTGGCATTTGACCCTGCCATACATCCCCCTCCCCCAATCGCCTGGCTGTTTTCTTGCTTCTCTGTGTGAACACACACACCCCCGCCCAACCTGGAGGATAGCTTTGGGTTGGTGTCTCCCACAGCAGCTAATGCAGCAACGCGGCTTTTCCCCATAGAAAGGCTGACCAGGGAAATTGGCGCAGTGTCTCTGGGGCTCAGCTACGCTGGGGGGCTCGGCTTCCAGTTCTCCTCTGCCCCAGTTTTGCTGACTTTCCTCTGGAGCCACCAGCACACTTTGCCTTTGGCGGAAACTCCGGCCTTCCATGACTTCATCCTTGGGGGAACAGCAGTGCTCCCACCCCCAGAGTTGGTGCGTCTTTTTTTTACTCTCACCAACACAGTGAAGGAAGAAGAAAGATGGGGCACCCCCTGGCTCTTGTTGCATCTTCTTTTTGGGAATCTGGAGAGAGAGAGTGAGCTGCCTCTGTGCAAGGACAGAGTGCAAAAGGGGGGAGGGGTGGCCAGTGCCACCCAGGAGCTGAACTAAAAGTCATGGGCTCTGAAGAAGCCCAGTTGCTGCCCAGCTGCACAGCCTCTGTCGGCTCTCAGCAGGGCAGGCAGACTCAGGGTCCCCCCACTGGCAACTGGGCTTCTTCAGAGCTGCTGATGCCCACAGGCATACTCTACAGCTGGAATGAGATTGGGGGTGGGGAGGAGGGATGCTGTCCCCTGCCCACTGCCTTTTTGCCCACCTGGGCAGAAGCTGCAACGCGTGCCAAAGCTTGGTTTCTGTGCCTGCCTCTGCCAAGCCAGCGTGGGGCCTCCGTGAGAGCTTCACCTGGCCAAGGGGCCCCTTTCATACTGCGCCTTAATGTGGGACGGGATGCCAAGACTTGTCCCAATGCTTCTGGGGTGCCTTTGGTTGGCGCTGGGGAGGGCGATTTTGTGCCTTTAAGGGGGTGGGGCCTTTCAGGAATAGCTCCATGTAGGTTGGGGGTCCGTAGCCTGCAGGTCCTGCCTCTGAAGGCTGCTTCAGTTGGGGCTTGGCCAGACCCGGATCCAGGGAGGGAAGAGGAGTCGCTGGGGATCCAGGTGAGCCCTTCCTGGGATTGTTGGCAGCCTTGGCTGAAAAATGTAGCATTCCATAATAAAATGGTCTAACTGGATAAAAGTAGTGGATGTGTTCATTGCAAGGTGGGGTTAGGAACACTTCTGCACAAGGAGGAAACATCTGGCTGTGGGATGGAATGGCACCCCCCCACCCACTGGATGATCTGGGTAAAGATTTCAGAGGTGGCCTTCCTTGGACAGCAAAGGTGACCAACAAGTAAATCCTGGAGCGCATGTCACTAGAAGGCAAAACCAGGAAACTGCATCTCACTTTTCGACCATTCACTGCAGAAAGCATTTATGTTGGGAAGAGTCAGTGGTAAAAGGAAACTATGCCGCAAAGAACACGGTAGCTGGACATCATCAAAATTGACACCAGCCAGAGCACAGAAGAACTCAAGCAGTGCAAGATCAGAAGATGTGGAGAGACCTGGACCACAGAATCGGCAAGAGTTGGACTCGACCGATCAGATAACACTGTCATCACATTTGAGCTGGCAGTGTCTGCCTTGGTTGATTCAGCAAGTTATGTCTAATGGGGAAGGCTGCCCGAACAATCAAATGAATCATTACTTGCTGCCCGAAGCCTCTGGAGTCTTCCTTTGTTCCCCACTGATGGTTGTAAGAATAAGGGGCTGCTAGTTCTTATCCTGGTTGCTTCTGTTGCATATCATCTGCTATTCAACATTTTCTGCCTGGGTTCACACAAAACTGGCATTACTGAGTAAAACACCTTGGAGAAGTTGACACATGGCTCTCAGCCACAAAACAAAATCTCACTTTGGATTGGTGAATGTGAATCCAGCACAAGAGGTTACCCAAAACATGCAACTCTACCTCTGGTGGGGTAAACCTGCTTCCTTGTGATTTGAAAAAGCCTGACTGACATGCAAATTCAATTATGAATTGTGTGACTTTGATTCAAAACAGCCCTGCACCAATAATGCTAGGCTTCTCTGTTTGAGGGAACGGGTGCCCAAAGTCCCACCTGTAGTATCCCCCCCCAAAAAAATTACAGCAGCCGCGGCCCTTGCATCTCCCTGTCTTCCCTTGCAAAGAGCAAAATGCCCCCACCAGTGGTGAACAGGAGCTGCTGGACCATAAAGAGGGATCTCAGTGAGGTCACGTCTTGAGCTGGCTGGCCAGTTTGGGATTCAATGCCAGAAACATGAGTCAGTTATTTGTTGCTTCAGTTAGCCAAAGTTTAGACTGAGCAACTCTAATCTGTTCTCTCGTTGGATCATTTATATAGGAAACTTCAGATTGAGTTGCTGGCTAAGGAACTGGGGAGGGAAGGAGTTTTGGGGGTAGTGATTGCAATCCAGCGCATCTAAACGGCATACAATTAAGGAAAGCAATCCAACAGGTGAAGAAGGCAGGAGGAATTGCAACCACTTTGGAGGCTCGCGGTCCCTGGAGCGGAAAGCCACTGCAAGATTTCAGCCTAGGGCAGGGGTCTTCAAACTTGACCCTTTTATGACTTGTGGACTTCAACTCCCAGAATTCCTCGGCCGCAAGTCATAAAAGGGCCAAGTTTGAAGACCCCTGGCCTAGGGACAGCTAAATCCATTCTCTCTAGATTCGTCTTCTTCAGCCTAAATTGCAGGGATGCCGAACGATCATCTTTTGAGCGGCTCGTGATGCCTGCGCACTGAGCGAGAGAACGCGGGGCAGGAAGTTCGATGGTGGACGGGGGCGGGCTCTTTTCAGATCAGCCACTCGGGGCCTTTGTCGGGGAGCCTTGTGAGCCAATAGGATCGAGAGCGGCAGAAGAAGCGGAGAGGCGACCGAAGGAACAGTTTTCCTTTGAGAGGACCGGAGTGAGAACTCCCCAGTAGCGCGGCTTATACGCCGCGGACGAAACCATGAAGTAAGCGGCGGCGGGAGACGTCTGGGAGATACCACTTGGGAGGCGGGCGGGGGTCGCTGGGTGGCGATCGGGGCGCCGCAGCGGTGCCTCTGCTGGCTGCGGATGATGGGATGCAGGGAGGGGGCCAGCAGGGGCACGGGGGGGGGCGGGTGCCCGCCTCGCCCAGTTTGCTGCGGGGCCCGCTGGGTAGACGTGCCCGTTGGGACCCCCCACCACCCGCTCCCTCCGCGCAGGCTGAACATCGACGGGCTGCTGGTGCTCTTCCCCCACGACTACATCTACCCCGAGCAGTACTCCTACATGCTGGAGCTGAAGCGGACGCTGGACGCCAAGGTGGGCCGGGCGGGGTCCTGCGGGGGTCCCGGCCGCTTCTTCCGGGGGGGGGACTGGCCGGGGGGGGAGAACGGCAGGACTGGAACTCGGAGCCTGCCGCCGCTCCCGTCCTGGCTCCTTCCCGTTCCCCAACCGGCCCTCGGACGGAGGCGGCGGCGGGGGTCCCTGACCTTCCCCCTCCCTCCCCCCCCGCAGGGCCACGGGGTGCTGGAGATGCCCTCGGGCACCGGGAAGACCATCTCGCTCCTGGCGCTCATCCTGGCCTACCAGCGCGTGAGTAGCGGGGGGGGGGGCTGCGAAGCCCCTCCCGCAGCGGGCGGCCCTTTTTTGCAACGAGGAGCCCGGGAAGACTGCAGGGGCCCCGCGGGGGGGGGCTGGGCGGGCCCCCTCCGACTCTGCCTGCTTTTCTTCCAGGCGGCCCCCCTCCCAAGCGTAGCCCTCTAAGCCAGCCCTCTCCCCCAGGCTCACCCGCTGGAGGTGACCAAGCTCCTTTACTGCTCCAGGACCGTCCCGGAGATTGAGAAGGTACCCGGGTGGGGGGCGGGCACCCTGGCACCGGGAGAGATGCCCGTGGGGCGGGAGTGCCAGGAAGCAGGCCTGGCTAGGAGGGCTTTCCTGGTGGGGGTCTGGGCAGGGAGGGAGGGAGGGAGGGAGCTGGGTTGGGGGGGCGTCTGGGAGCCTCTCCCATGCCCACTGCTGGCTTCTCTCCCCCCCCAGGTCATTGAGGAGCTGCGGAAGCTGCTGGACTTCCACCAGAAGCAGACGGGGGAGAAGCTGCCCTTCCTGGGCTTGGCCCTCAGCTCCAGGAAGAACCTCTGCGTCCACCCGGAGGTGCCTCTGCTGGCTGAAGGGCAGGGTGGGGGGGACGGCATTTGGGGGGGGCAGAGGAGACTCGGGGAGTCCCTCTCGGCTCCCTGTCATTCCACATGTGGTTCTGCCCTCCAGCCAAAATGCTCTGCTTGGGGCCTCCTCTTGACTCTTCTCACCACAACCCTGTGTGGCAGGAGAGAGAATGGCTGGGTGGTCGTCTTCCTCTGGGTCCGCTCTCTTTGCTAAGAGTTCGCTGGCCGCTCTGGGCCACGGCCACTGCACGCCCTGGCAGCAGGGAAGGCAGGGCAATGTGGGCGCCGTGCCCCTTTCACTCAGACCTCCCCCCCTTCCTTGTTTAGGTGAGCAGCCTGCGCTTTGGGAAGGAGGTGGATGGCAAGTGCTTCAGCCTGACTGCCTCCTACATCCGGGCTCAGCATCAGCAGGATGGCAGCGTTCCTTCTTGCCGCTTCTTTGAGGTAGGGGTGAAGTGCACAAGGGGGTGGGGCAGACAGTCAAGGCCCCCCCAGGCCCTAGGGAGGGGGAC
The DNA here is from genome assembly GCF_001527695.2 of Protobothrops mucrosquamatus. Taxonomy (NCBI): domain Eukaryota; kingdom Metazoa; phylum Chordata; class Lepidosauria; order Squamata; family Viperidae; genus Protobothrops; species Protobothrops mucrosquamatus. The sequence goes on along the minus strand of NW_015387372.1, from coordinate 70,873 downwards.
CTGGGTGGCAGGAGGGCTGGGTGGGGCCGTGGACCTCCTTCCCAGGGGCAGAAGAGGCCAGACTGAAAAGGGAGGTGGGCCAATTCTGCCCTTCTCTTTCTGTCATTGGGGGGTGGGGGGGAGATTTCAGGAAACTGGGCAGGAGAGTTATGCAAACATGTGCGTCCAAAGGCATTTGTTCCTGATGTGAGAAAGCCCTGTTGGGAATCTGAGCAGCCGAAAACCATTTTGGCTCATTCATAAGCCCGGGACAAGGAGATCCGTTCAGCTCTGATTCCCTGCAGGAATTTGATGCCCACGGCCGCCAGGTGCCTCTTCCCTACGGCGTCTATAACCTGGATGACCTGAAGGCCTACGGTCAGCAGAAGGGCTGGTGCCCCTACTTCCTTGCCCGCTACTCAGTAAGACGGCTGGCTGGCCTTGCAGCCCACAATTTTTTTGTGTTTCCTGCATGATGGAGAAGCCCAGCCCCCCAATTAGCATTTGGGGATTGTGAAGTTCTTCCTTTCCCAAGACGAGCTGTCATGCTCTGTTCTGCTTTCTCTCCCCACGTGGATCAGATCCTCCATGCCAATATTGTGGTCTACAGTTACCATTATCTCCTGGATCCCAAGATTGCGGACGTGGTCTCCAAGGAGCTGGCCAAGAAATCAGTGGTGGTTTTCGATGAGGCTCATAACATCGGTATGTATAAGAAGGGCGGGTAAGCGGTCCGGTCTAGGTGGTGAATTGGGCTGTCTGAAAAATAGGTTGAGATCCAGTTTCTTCCTTTAGAACAGAGTTTCTCAACTTTTCCAACTTTAAGATGCGTGGACTTCAAATCCCAGAATTCCCCAGCCAGCTATCTTAAAGTTGGGACGATTGAGAAACTCTGCTTTAGAGATTAACTCAGTTCACGCTTAGTTTAATTTTGGGTGGATGGGAACTCAGCCAAACGGCCAATAAGGAAACCACATACATGTTTTTAGTTGCAATTTTACCCTTAATTTATAATAATTTTCTTTTTTCCCTCCCTTAATTACTATGACTGCTAAGGGTGTCCGGGATTGTGGGGGGGATCAAAAAATAAAATTAAAAATGGGTCGCATTGAACTGTATCCATCCAGGCAAGTGATTAACATCAGCTATAGTTGGCTTCTTTGAAAACCCTGTTTTTTCTTCTCTTTGGCCCACAGACAATGTCTGTATTGACTCCATGGGGGTCAACATAACACGGAAGATCCTGGATCGCTGCCAAGGGAATGTGGCCACGCTCCAAGCTGCCATTCAAAGGTGAGCAAGGATTCGCTCCTTCCTTCTCCACTTCCTGGCCTTCTCCGCTGCCCAAAGGCCGATATTCTGTGCTGCTTACACAAATGACATCTGAAAGTTTGTGTGTGTAAAGACACAGAAGAATAACAGCATTGGAAGAGACCTTGGAGGTCTTCTAGTCCAACTCCCTGCTCAGGCAGGAAATCCTTATTCTACCATCCTGGACAAATGGCTGTCCAATCTCTTCTTAAAAACCTCCCGTGATGGAGCACCTACAGCTTCTGGAAGCAAGTCTGGAGCTGTGGTTTCTCAACCGGACATATAGGATAGGCGCACCCAGGGGGCAGTCCGTGGGCTCTGCCTCTGACATGGCTGCCTCTGCTATCCAAGCTTCATGAGCTGACAGCCTGACATTAGCAAGGGGGGAGGGAAAGGTTGAAGTATAAGGAGGAAGAAGGGGGGGATGGAAGCCCGGCTGAATTGTGGGAAGCTTCAGCCAGCCAAGGTCAGCCATCGGAATGCAGAGCTGGGGACCCAGAGCCTCTTTCCTAAACAATATACAAGCACCTAATTCAGGGGTAGGCAACCTCGGCTCTTTTATGACTCATGGACTTCAACTCCCAGAATTCCTGAGTCAGCTATGCTGACTCAGGAATTCTGGGAGTTGAAGTCCATGAGTCATAAAAGAGCCGAGGTTGCCTACCCCTGACCTAATTGGACGTTTACAGATAAAAGGGAGATGGCTGGGGAGGAAAATTTACTTTGTATTGTTTGTGTGGGGAAACCTAAAATTCAGCTTTGCTACTTTTGTAATCACTTAAGCTTCAGTAAAATATATTCTTGGCAAAAACAGTGGGCCAGGAGTCTTTCTTCGCTAGGTGACTGAGAGGGACGGTTGACAGGCTCCGAGTTCCAGTCCTGTAGCCTGCAGCCCTCTCGCCCTCCCTCCCCACCTGCTCCCTTTCCAGGATCAAGGAAACGGATGCGCAGAAGCTGAAAGGGGAGTACCAGCAGCTGGTGCAGGGGCTGCGGGAGGCCAACGTCGCCCGGGAAACAGACGTCTATTTGGCCAACCCAGTGCTGCCGGACGAAATCCTCAAGGGTACGTCGGCCCCTTTGTGGGCAGGAGGGGTGGAGCTGGTGCTTGGATGCTCCTGGGGTGGGAGAGGACGCTGGTGCCTGCGCTGTCCCTGCTCTTACTGCTCTGCTGTTTGGCATCGGTTGCTCCTGCTTAAGGAGGATGCCTTTGTATTCTCTGAACCCGTGGCCTCCTTCTTCCGTGAGGGGGGGGCTCAGGTGTGGGGGCAGCCCTGAGGCCTGTCTTTGAGCCACTGCCCTGACTGGCCCTCCTGGCCCTCCCCTTGCGCAGAGGCCGTGCCGGGAAACATTCGGACAGCAGAGCACTTTGTGGCCTTCCTAAAGCGCCTCCTGGAGTACCTGAAGTCCCGGCTGCGCGTCCACCACGTGGTCCAGGAGAGCCCCCCCTCCTTCCTGAAGGACATCTTTGAGAAGGTCTGCATCGAGCGCAAGCCCCTCCGGTGAGTGCAGGCGGGACCCCCTTGCCGGCCCCAGGAGGGATTTCCCCAGGCGGAGCTTCTTTCTGGAAGCGAGGCCCTTTCCCCTCCTCCCCTGCCCCCAGACCCATGTTGCTCAGCATTGCTCTGTTGCTGGGAAAGGACAGGAGCAAAAGGGGGAGGTGAGGGAGAGCCTGGCCAGGTCCAGCAGGCTGTCCAGGGTCCCGGGCAGCTGTTCCAGGGCATCCTCCTACCAGCCTCGATTCTTGGGTTTTGGTAGGTTCTGCGCCGAACGGCTGCGCTCGCTCCTTCGCACGCTGGAGATCGCAGACATCTCCGACTTCTCGCCCATCACCCTCATCTCCAACTTCGCCACCTTGGTCAGCACCTACTCCAAAGGTAAGGAGGGCCTCTCTGGCGCACACGCCCGGCTCCTCAGCCAGCCGCCTCCTGGGTGTTGCACTTTCTTCACACGCACGTCACCTCCTCACAGTTGGCGAGACGAGGCGTGGGAGGGAGGGAGGGAGCTGGAGGGCACCCAAGAAGGAGCGCTGGGAAACGGCAGGCCTGCTTTCGGGAATTGGCAGGCAGCCAGTGGAGGACAGGTAAACAAGCAGGCAGGCAGCCGTCTTTGCTGAAGGAAAACCGTGGCGGCCTCTGCGCAGGCCGGTCCTGCTTTGGCAAACCTTTGGGAGTCTCTTGGTGTCAACACAAATGTGTCCCAAAGTTGCTTTTGCAAAAGACAACTGGATTTTTCTTGATTTTGTTCCTTGAAAAGGTTTCACTTCTTATCCAAGAAACTTCTTCAATTCTAAAGAAGCTTCAGAATGAAGAAATATGAACTGAAGAAGCTTCTTGGATGAGAAGCAAAGCATTTTCCAGGAAAAAAGAACCGAGAAAGCATCTTTGGGAGAACCCTGACCGGAGGGTTGTGTCTCTGCAGAGACAGCACAAACGTGGGGAGAGGCTTGGATCCTTATAGCGATCTTCAAAAAGCCCTGGACGAGGTTCATGGCTCATGAGCTCCCCGGAGGATCTGGGTGGCCACCGCTAGCTGAGGTCGGCCCTCCCCGATCCCGCCGGGCAGTTGCTCTGGGGCTTCTCGGCTGGAGGGGCAGCTCTGTGTCCCCCACCAGCGTCTCTCCTCGTTTTGTGCCTCAGGGTTTACCATCCTCATTGAGCCCTTCGATGACAGGACGCCCACCATCCTCAACCCCATCCTGCACTTCAGGTGAGGCGCCCTGGGTCGCCCCCCAGCTCTGGCTGGCTGGGAATTCTGGGCGTTGTGGTTCAGAGGAAGGCCACGCTGGGCGTCTCCTTTCGGGGCTGGTAGAGGGGAAGAGGTTCTGCCTTCACTGCTCAGAGGGCGAAGGGTCTCTGGGGGTCTTGGCCACGGTTCTAAGCTTTGGGTGCCTGCGCTGGGAGGACGCGCGTCGCTCTATCGCCTCCTCTTCCAGTCGCCGCCTGCTAAATAAATAAATAATTTCTCTCCCAGCTGCATGGATGCCTCGATCGCCATCAAGCCCGTCTTTGAGCGCTTCCAGACGGTCATCATCACCTCAGGAGTGAGTGCTGGATGGAGCGCTTGGGGTCAGCGCCAGGACCCCCGTCTCTGGGGCTGGAGGTGTGGGAAGCGGCTGTCCTTACCTGCTGTTCTCCCCCCCCTTGCATTCAGACCCTTTCCCCACTTGACATCTACCCCCAAATCCTGGACTTCCGGCCGGTGACCATGGCCACTTTCACCATGACCCTTGCCCGGACCTGCCTCTGCCCGATGGTGAGTGCCAGAGGCCGGGAGGAGAGAGACCGTGTCCCCCTTCCCTTCCCTTCCCTTCCTAGGGAACCAAGCAGGCCCCTGTCAGTCTGGGCTGTGAGGTCCCCTCTCCTCGACCAGCTCCCTTGACCCTGGTTGGTGACACCGGGGGCCCCGGGCCCTTTCCTCTCATCGATTTCCCTTCCAGATTGTGGGCCGAGGGAACGACCAGGTGACCATCAGCTCCAAGTTTGAAACCCGCGAGGACATTGGTGAGGGTCTTTGATGGGGAGGGGGCAGCAGAGCTCTTGCCTGGAGCTTCCTCCCTTCCCGGGTACGGGGGCATCCCCAGGGGAGGGGAGGGCAGTGCTGAGGCCGCTTGCAGTTGAAGGGAGGGGTGGGGCCCCGTGGGGTTTTCTGGGGGCGACCCCCGCCTTGCCCTCCCCTCCTGGCCCCAGTTGGGAGCCTGAAGGGAATGTGCCTCTCCGACAGCTGTGATCCGCAACTATGGCAACCTGCTCCTGGAGATGTCGGCCGTGGTCCCTGATGGCATCGTTGCCTTCTTCACCAGCTACCAGTACATGGAGAACATCGTGGCCTCCTGGTATGAGCAGGTACGCCAGGACGCTGTGGCCGGGCCCTGCCCACCAGGCCCCCAGATGGCTGAGCTTGGGGACGCTTTTAACGGGGCCTTCAGGGGGGCTTCTGCCAAAAATTTCAGTTCTTAAAGTCTCCTAAAAGGGGTTGCGTTGCGTCCAAGACCAGGTCTCTGGGTCAAGCTTGCTGGTGAAGACAGCGGAGGGGCAGCCTGACTGCTGTGTGGATTTGGGGAGGGTCTCCCTCCCCTCCAGCCTCACAGCTCCCTCTGTGCTGCTTCTTGGTTCTTCCTCCAAGAACTGGTGTCCCTGTCAGATGCAAAGAACCAGGAACAGGAGTTGAGTTCAGAGGGCTCAAAGTTTATTCCATGTTTCCTACACATAAAAATCGGATCTCATCACGGAAGTGAAATTGGCTGCGTAAAGATTCCAAACCGAGGACGCATTTGACCCGGCCTTCGGGCCCCGCCTGGCCATCTACAGCTGAAGTCCTCTCGATAGCTGATCCCAGACTTAAGGTCATTCAGGAGGGAGAACATCAAACACTTCTGGGGTGTGGAAACAGAGCGCCCCTTCCCCCGTTCAAAACAGGCCAGGCATATTCTGCAGGTCCCTCGGAAAGAGTCTGGCTGCCCCTCCGTGCTCTTAAGGAGGCTGGGCGGGGGGAGACCGAAGGGCTGCCCGGGCTGCCGAGTCTCTCCAAGCAGCCAGGCCAGGTGGGCTTTCTCCTGCTGGGGCTCCACCTCTCTCTTCTCGGGGTCCTCCAGGGGATCTTGGAGAACATTCAGCGGAACAAGCTCATCTTTATCGAGACGCAGGACGGAGCTGAGACAAGCGTGGCCCTGGAGAAGTACCAGGAGGTGAGGGTTGGGGTTGGGGGGGGGCTCTTGCTGCAGGAGGGAAGGGCTCAGTTGAGCAGCACCCTCCCCCCCCCCCCGTGCCTTTCTCCCTCCAAGCCTGGTCCTGAGGTGGGAGTTGCTGCCTGTTGGAGGAGGCCAAGTTTGTTGACTTTTTTTTCTGAATTTGGGGTAAAAAAGACGTGGCTGATAAGATTGGTTGGTTTGCACCCCAGGCCTGCGAGAACGGCCGAGGAGCCATCCTGCTGTCGGTGGCCAGGGGAAAGGTCTCCGAAGGGATCGACTTTGGTGAGCGCCCTCAACCTCCCCCCTCCCCCGAGAAGCTCTGAGGGGGATCTGGACCTTCTCTTCTGCTGTTTGGGCAGAAGCCGGCCTGGGGCTGAGTTTGTGCCTTGCCTGAAATTCACAAAGATCTCGAAACTGCAGGGGGAGGACATGTTTGCATGCAGTGCTGACCTCCCCCCCCCTCTTTCTCCCTTCCCCAGTTCACCACTACGGGAGGGCCGTGATCATGTTTGGCGTCCCTTACGTCTACACCCAGAGCCGTATCCTGAAGGTGGGCCCTGCCTTTGGGCGAATCCTGGTCCAATTTCCTCCGGGGTGCTGGCAACAGAGCCTTCACTTCCTCTTGGGGGAAGACCTGGGACCCCCCATCGCCTCAGTTGAGTGGGGGGGCTCCCGTGGGACAGAAATGGCACGTTTTCCCACCCGCTGTTGGCTTGGCCGTTTCTCACAAGCTGCTGATGGAGGACACACACGTCTGGCTCAGCTGGCAAAGCATTGCCACACCTGGGCTGATTTCTGGGGGAGGGGGTGGGGAAGTGGGAGGAGACCCTCACTGCCCCTCCTCCCAATTCAGGCCCGGCTGGAGTACCTGAGGAACCAGTTCCAGGTCCGTGAAAACGACTTCCTGACGTTCGATGCCATGCGGCACGCGGCACAGTGCGTCGGACGGGTCATTCGCGGCAAGACGGACTACGGTCTCATGATCTTTGCTGACAAGGCGAGTCCAGTAGGGGGCGTCCTCTCGGCTGCAGCCTGGACGGCTGGGCGGTGGCTGATCCCGTGTCTCCCCCGCAGCGCTTCGCCCGGGCGGACAAGCGGGGGAAGCTGCCTCGCTGGATCCAGGAACACATCACCGAGGCCAACCTCAACCTGACGCTGGACGAGGCCGTTCAGGTGGCCAAGCACTTCCTGCGCCAGATGGCCCAGCCCTTCCGCAAGGTGAGACGGACTCGGGCAGGGGAGGCACCGTGGGAAGAGGCGGGCTCCAGCCGGGGGGCATCTTGTAGCCCGGGGCTCTCCGAAATTCTGGGAGTTGGAGTCCACAAGCTTTAAAGTTGCCAAGTTAGGAGACCCCTGGAATAGGCAGAGGCGGGGCGCTTTGCAAGTTATGCAGGCACAGCAAATTCTTTGAATCTTGGCGGCGACCTCCATCTCCTTTTCCTCCCTGGCTGACCTGCCAACCCAGAGAGCCCGGCCCCCACCTTCTGGCCCCCAACAGGGGCTCTCATGGCTTGGGGGGGCACACCATTTGCAAGAAGGGCTGCTTTGATATGCCCCTCTGGGCCTCAAAGTTTCAGTTTTCTGTCTTAAAATATCAAGAAACTGTGCCAGTTTTGGCCGGGGGGGGGGGCGCAGAGGCAGCTGCATGCTGTAAAAGGGGGTCTCGGGCCCATAGAGACCACCCCTCTTCTCCAGGCCGGCAGCTCTACTCTTTCCATCATGACCTTCAGCAAAAAGGGGGCAGAGCCTCGCTTCCTGGGCACCGGCAGCCAGGCAAGGGAACGATGGGTGTTTTATAGGGATTGCAATTCCCATAATGCCTCGGTGCCGGTGCCGTGGGAATTCTGGGGAAAGTTGCTACAGCACTTAGAAAACAAGAGAAACATTTGCATCCTAAGTACGGTTTTGAAATGACAATGATGTTATCCATTCACTCAAATCCGACTCTCGGCTACTCTGTGGTTTTTAATTGTATTTCTTTTATGTTTTTTAATGATTCTGTGGTTTTGAAATACTGTACTCTGCTCAACAACAAACACTTCACACACAGCCCAGCAGCAGCAGCAGCAGCAGCCAGACATGCTGCCAGTGCACTGGGCACAGAGGTGTCTGCGGTTGCCCTGGCGGGGCAGCAGTGGGCCTCCTGACCCCTTCCCCTCCTCCCCCCTCGCCCTCTCCCCAGGAAGACCAACTGGGCCTGTCCCTGCTCACCTTGGAGCAGCTGCAGTCGGAGGAGACCCTGCGCAGAGTGCAGGAGATCGCACACCAGGTGTGAGTGGCAGCGGAGGAGGCCGGCCAGCGCGCTCTGCAGGGCAGGGGCCCCGACTGGCCCTCCCTCCGTCCCATCGGGGGCAGAGAAGAGAAGCTGCCCAAAGGCCTTTACTTTTGGCCTGGCTGGGCCCCTCATCCCTCTGCCCCCCCCCCAACTAATCCTAGATTTCTGGACTAGGGTTTTAATAAAGGGGATTAAGTGTGTTGCTACGCAAGTGATTTTCTTCTTTGTGTTTGTGTGTGCGTGCATGTGTGTGTGTGTGTTCTGCAACTCTCCCTTCTCTAGCATAAAAGGCGGCTAAGTGTGTCTTTTGGTCCTGGGCTAAAATCCCCTTGAAGTGGAAGAACTGGAGGAGGCATCTGATCCTTTTCACGCAAAGCCACTGGGGGGGGGGGGGAACCATAGGAAGGGTTGCAGAGAACCCCCACCTCTAAAGTAAAGAGCCACTCTTCGTTTCCAGCAGACTTTATTTAAGGAAAAATAAGGTGCATAAATAAACGGGATAAGGTTTGGCTTCACAAGAGCCATAGTGAGGGGAGGGGGGAACAGGCTGCTGCTCCTGCCCCCAAGGAGTTTAAGGCAATAGCGAGGGGGGAGAAGCTCCCCCCCCCTTGTGATCCTTTGGGACGGCAGCAGCTGCTCCATTCCTGAGAAACAGTCCTCTGTGAGTCGGGAGGGGCGCTCGCCCCCCCCCAAAGGGGGACCCCCCCATGCATGCAGCACTCAGCCCAGGGAGGCCCAGGTGAAGTGCTCGAACCAACAGGTGACCCAGGTGAGGCCTGGCCGCGGCCAGGGAGAGTGAAGGCCAGTGGGCCTAGTGGGCGGGGCGGTGCGTGAGGTCCTGGATGCTGGTGCTCAGGTTCCGGGTGGGCTGCAGGAGGGAAAGAGGAGGGGTCCCCTTCAGGCTCTGATTTCCTGCCCCAGGTGCTCCCTGCGCCCATTCTTGCTTTTTCTCCTGGCTGGATCTGAACCCAGGCGGAGCCACATTGCCCAGAGAACGACCGGTCTGCAACTGGGGCTCTGCTGCTGAGCGTGGGGGTCCTTCCGGGCCCCTGACTCACCTTTGGGGCTGTGACAGCTGCACCCTCGTTCACATGCAGCAGGTTGAGGGACGTGGCCCGTGTCATCCTGAGGGAGAGAGACCCCGTTAAGCTCTTCCTGGCCAGCCTGGCTGAGCCTCCCAGACGTGCTGGGGGGGGGCTTCTGGGGCGCTCCCATTCACCTGGGGGCTGCAGCTTCCTTGGGCTGCCCCACTGCCTGGCCCCGGAGCTTGGAGACCAGCTTCTCACTGCTGCGCTTGAGGGAGTCCCGGAAGCGAGAGAAGGAGCTGCTGCGCCTCATCCCCTCCTAGAGGGAAAGAGGGGGTGCAAGACTCAAAACCTGGGGGGGCTTCCCCATCCCCTCCGGCCACCTGCCGTCCAAGGTGGGCACAGGCGGTCACGGTCTGCCTGGAGCCCCCTTTGCCTCCCTCTCTGGAGGCTCAGCTGAGGAGGCTTGGAGGAGGCAGCGGGTGCCAGGGTGAAGCAGCTTAAAAGATTTGCTCCCCCTTCATCCCCCCCCCCCCGCTCGTCATCCCTCCAAAGGGATCTTTGGTTGATCTCCAAGCCACCTGCGGGAGAAATCCTCCGAGGACTCACCTGCCCTTCCCAGGTGTGGCCAGCTCCTGTCCAGCTATAATCTGAAGGAGGGGAGGGGGTTTCAAGAGGTGAGTGCAGATGCTGAGGCCGTGGGCACCTCCCTGTCCCCCCCCCCAGGGAAGGGGCTGCCCAGCGCTGGGCTCTTACCGGCCCTGGGGGTGCTCAGCTCCTGGTCCTGCAGGGAGAGAATCTCCTTGTACAGCTGCTCAGCCTGCTGGAACTTGCCCTGTTTCACGAAACACGAGGCCTGGCCGAGGGGAACAAGCAAGGCGGGGGGGGGGGTGAGCACTTCCCCTCCTCCATACGCAACCAGTGGAGCCCCAGTGGGCAGGCAGCAATCGGTCAAGTACAGCCCCCATCCAAAGGGCAAAGCACACCAGGAGAAAAGCCACTGCTCAGGCTGGGGTGCCTTTAATTGGGTGGCAGGAAGGTGAGGCAGGGGGAGAGAACCGGCCACTGTGATGCCATGGTTTGAAGCAGGGCCTGGCTTAGTGGGCCAGTACCATTTTATTTGTCAATAAAAGCCTGGTCATTGGCATGCTGCCCTACTTTGGACGTATTTTACCCAAAGAGAGTCACCAGGGCAGAGCCAGCAGTAACCCTCCAACTCCACGGTTACCAGGTTATTCTTGGTCTTGGCCACGTTGCCGTCGCTGGGGCCCAGCTGGCTCTGGTAGATGCGAAGGGCCCGCTGGTAATACTGCTCCACCTCTTCGAACTTGCCCTGGTTTTGGCACAGGAGGGCCAGGTTGTTCAGCTGCTTGGCCACGTCTGGATGGTCGGCGCCCAGCACCTGTGAGGGAAGGGCAGAGGTGCCCAGCTGATGTGCTGCCCGGGGCAAAGCGTGCCCCCCCCCCGCCTCTCTGGGACTGCCTCTCCTCCGGCCCCGGAAGGCACAAACCGGGTTGCATCAGCATCTCCAGCCTTGGCCACTTCAAGACTGGTGGGCCTCAACTCCCAGGATAGCCGGCTGGGGAGTTCTGGGAGTTGAAGTCCACACGTGGCAAAGTGGCCAAGGTTGGAGACCGCTGGATTACAGCCACTGTCTCCATATTCAGGCAGACCTTCTGGCTGTCAGGACCAGCTCAGACCCCCCCCCCCC
>NW_015387372.1:54928-58362 GCF_001527695.2 Protobothrops mucrosquamatus | reverse complement strand
CCCCCCCCCGCCGCCACACCTGCTCCTCCCGGGCCTCGTAGTGCTTGAGCTGGTTCAGGAAGCGCAGGTGCTTGTTCTCCTCCTCCAGCTGAGCCACGGCCTCTGCGCTGTGCTGGAGCCGCAGCTGGGTGCCGGCCAGCTCCTCCCGCAGCCAGAGGTTCTCCTGGCCCAGGCGCCTCACCTGGGCCCGCAGCTTCTGCTTCTCCGCCTCCAGCGCCCCGATGTGGGAGGAGAGGGCGATCAGCATCTGGGGAGAGGGAGGGGCAGCTCCAGCAACCTCAGCCTTTGCACTCGGGAGATGGGGGGGGAAGAGGGGGGCTGTGGAGAACTGCAAGAGAGTAAAGCAGGGACTGGCCGCAGAGCAGCACCACAAGGAATGACGTACAGAAATACTAAGAAGAATGAAGATAATGGGAAAACGGGAAGAAAGGGGGAAGAGAAAAAAGGTGAGGGCAAAGGGGAAACGGAAAAAAAGGCATTGACTTCCGGCCCCTTTGGGCACAACAGAATAAGTTGATAACATTAGTTCTATATTTTGATAAACTACTTTTATTGAAGTTTTATTTTTTGACAAAATATTTTTACGTATTGTTTTTTGATAGATTTTATATGTTCTATTGCTTCTGTTTGCATTATATTGAATTCCAATATATTGGGTCAACTTATTTTCCAATGCCCCAGAAGGCAAGGCAAGAAACAACAGATGGAAACAAGGAGAGAAGCAACCTGGAATTAAAGAGAAACTTCCTAACAGCGGTGGACAGTTAACCGGTGGAACAGAAGTTGCCTTCAGAAGTTGTGGGTGCTTCATCACTGGAGGTTTTTAAGAAGAGACCGGACAGCCACTTCTCTGAAATGGTAGAGGGTCTTGTTCTTGAGCAGGGGGCTGGACTAGAAGACCTCCAAGTTCCCTTTCTACTCTCTCCTCTCTCCTCTCTCCTCTCCTCTCCTTTACTCTCTACTCATAAATAACTTGAAAGTACCTGACACACCCCAGGGAAGGCCAAGACAAATGGACGTGCTTGACCTTTCCAGTTGAAGCTGGCTGCCAGGGTGGCCCCTGCTAGCATCACATGCCAGGCTTGTGCAAAGACCCCCCTGGACTTCCCTCCCCAAGGGCTCCTGGAGCTTCCTTGTGCTCCATGACGCCATAGGTGGCCGAGCAGCCCCCTGGCTACCTCCCTCCGGGCTCCTGGTGTACCTGGCCTTCGGCAATGCCCAACTCTATGCCTTCCAGGCTCCTGCAGATGAGGTCCTGCTTCTCCTCCAGCAGCTCCAGGGCCTGGGCATCCGCGGCTGCCAGGGGGTCCTCCCTCTCGTCCATCAGCTGCCGCTCCTTCAGCAGAGCCTCCTGCAGGTGGAGGTGGATGCTGCGGTTCTCGCTGCGCAGGGCTTCCAGCCCCTTCATCACCTGGCGTGTCTGGAGGATGATGTCATCGCCCGTCATCTTCTCCGATTGGGTGTCATTCAGGCCCACCATGATGGACATGATGGGCCACGTTGGTTCTAAAGAAGGAGGGCGCCGAGCTCCTGGGGTCTCCTGGGGGTCTCCTAGAAGGCAAAGGAGGAGCCTCTCTGGCAGTTGCGTCTCAAGGATGGGGGGGGTGTCCTCCCATCCAGGGGTCTCCAAACTTGGCAACTTTAAGACTTGTGGACTTCAATTCTCCTTGCACTAGCTGGGGAATTCTGAGAGTTGAAGTCTTAAAGTTGCGAAGGTTGGTGTCCCCTGCTCTAATCCTAGACACAAAGGTTATCCAAGCCCTCTGCACACTCTCAGAGGTATTCCAGATCTGCAAACCCTGATCTTTTTTTCACCCAGGATCTATTAATCAGAAGGAACATCAGCCAGAGAAGTTGATGGGGAGAACTATCAGGATTTTTATTCAACCAGAGCAGAAGGCACCATTTGTAAATGTGATATTTCTGGCCTCCGGTAAAAGGCTGCCCTCCATGTTGGGAATGCAAGAGCCCTTCCACCACAGCCAGGTGGGGCCGGGAGGCCGCCCCGCCTGGCCCAGGCCTTTGGGAATGCTGCCTGCTGGATCCACAGCTGAATCCCAAACCAGTCTCTCCAGCTGGATGCCACCACCAGAAAGCAGGCAGCAACACGCTCCTCGGCCAAGCCCGTCTGCAGCCACACACATGCCTGAGGAAGGAAGAATCCTCGCCCGCCTCCCTTCGCCAGACAGGCTGGGTCTCCTCTGGCTGGGATCCAGGTTCCCAGGCCTGGCCATGCGAAGGGTGCCAGCAGCCCATCAGGCAGCAGGGCTTCCCGAGGCTGTCCTGCACCCGGACTGGCTGCTCGGCCACTTCATAGACCCCAAGCAAGAGACCTCAGCGCTGCCCACTTCCTTCTGCTGAACGTGGGCTTGGCTGGTGCACCATCTGGCACTGGTGGCCGAGCCGTGGAGCTGCCGAGCCGTGGGTCCGACCCCCTTTCTATGTCTCTCCGTCAGGTGCCCATTAATCCAATCTGGGCAGGAATACTGCCCATATTCACTGGTCAGCTCTGCTGCTTACAGAAGCCCCTGCTTGGCCCTCATTTCACACTCCCATCGAGCTGCTGCCCTAGACAGGCTGGGTTCTGACAGCACTCGAAATAGGAAATAGCACGTAGACTTATATACCGCTTCACAGGGCTTCACTGCCCTCTCTAAGTGGTTTACAGAGTCAATACACAGCCACAAGAAAGCAAAATTTACCCCTGCATTATTTTAGATCCCGCCATCATGTTCTCTCCAGCTTGCCCTCAATTTGCTTTCTTGCAAGATTTTTAGAAAGAAAAATATATACGTATTTTGGAGGTCTGGCAGAGCTGTGCACGGTGCTCCAGGAGAAGCCCGTGGTTGGTAGAAGGCCATTTCTCTCAGGCCGCCTCTGCCGAGCGGCACATCGGTTACCTCCAACCGAGGCACTCTTCCCATCTCTGCAGCCATCCGGGCAAGGATGCTGGTTTGTGGATGCTTTCCAGAAGCCCCCCCCATCTGGAAACAGCTGCAGGGCTGGCCCAGAGCAGAGGCTGGACATCCCTCCCCCCCAGCCTCTCTCTGAGAACAAGGTCTGGTATAAAAACTCCTTCAAGGGGGGTGGTCTTGGGGGCTCTCTGAGCTTGGCTGTTTTCTTGTAGACGTTTCACGACCCAACTAGGGAACATCTTCAGTGCTAATGTGATAATGAAACTCGTTCAAGAAAAAAGCAGAGAGCCCCCAGGACCCCTCATCAGTTCATCAGGAAGCTACAAATATTCTCTTCTTCAGCTGCTGCCACAACCCGTGGATTTCCATTCACAAGTCTGGAAGCGGCTCCTAACCGGGGCCCTGTTTAAAAGCCAGTGAAAAGATAAACTTCGCTGCAATCCTCTTCCGTTGCCCAGGGAATATTTTGCACGAAGCTCCCGTTTCCCCCTGGCAGGTCCCGCTCTTGGCTGCGGCTGG
>NW_015387372.1:52217-54165 GCF_001527695.2 Protobothrops mucrosquamatus | reverse complement strand
CTACAAATATTCTCTTCTTCAGCTGCTGCCACAACCCGTGGATTTCCATTCACAAGTCTGGAAGCGGCTCCTAACCGGGGCCCTGTTTAAAAGCCAGTGAAAAGATAAACTTCGCTGCAATCCTCTTCCGTTGCCCAGGGAATATTTTGCACGAAGCTCCCGTTTCCCCCTGGCAGGTCCCGCTCTTGGCTGCGGCTGGACCCTCCGCGAAACCCTCCTCGGCTGGACCCGCCACGCTTCCGCGTGGGATGCCCCGACAAGCGAGCTCGGCCCGGCCCACCTCGCGCCTCTTCGCAGCTGGGAAAGGCAGCCCCGGGGGAAGCAGGCCGGCCCGATGCTGCTGCGCCGGACCCCCGGCTCTGCCAAGAGATGGGCCGCAGGTCTGGGTCGCTCCCAGGAGGCCCCCCCGAGCACGAGCGCCTGGAGGACGCGTCCCCCCTCCCCCCTCCCAAGCACACCGTCCCCCCGCCCTTCCCCGGCGTCGCTGTCGCCCAGGGGAGGGGAGGGGAGGGGAGGGGAGGCTGCCCAGGTAACCCAGATGGCCTCGGAGCCGGGGAGGCTGCAAGCCGCCGCTCCGGCGGCGAGGAAGACGCGCCCGATTCTCCCGGGCAAGGCCTGGCCCGCCGCTGCCTCACCTGCCTCCCTGCCGGCCTGTCGAGGAGGAGAGAATCAGCGCCGCGCGCCCCAACCCGCTGGCCGCGCCCCGGCAGCCTCCGCCGCCCGCACCGGGTTCAGCGCCTCGCTGGGAAGGAGGGGCGCTCCCGCCCCGCCCCGCGGAGCCGCGGCTTACCTGGGCCGCGACTGGAAGGCGCTCTGCACGTGCCCAGAGGCGCCCCGCCCCTCTCTTGAAACCCAAAAGCAGCTCTCCCCAATTTCTGTAAGCCCCCCCCCCCCGCCTTTCCCCTAAAGAACGCCGCAGCCTGCTTTCCGTGCAGGAGCCCTGCGCCCCGCTCAGCCCCTGACCTGCGCCCGAGTCGGGGGAGGGGGCTCCGCCTTTTTTAAAGACCCTCCCGCGCCGGCTCCCTCGCCCGGTCAGCCCCTCCGGTTTTTCGCAGAAGAAATGGGCTGATAGATGTTGGTGGAAAGGAGCCCCCCCCCACCCCCACCCTTGCCTGGCCTTGAGGCTGCTGAAGAGCCCCCAGCAGTGAGCCGACCCCTCTCCCTGCCCCGGCGCCGTCGGGAAAGCGGTGCCAAGCAGACCCTCCGGCTCTCTGGCCGAGGGAGGGAAAAGTCATCATCTGGCAGGCTGACACCCTCCCCCCCCCGCAGGTCCTTGGCTGGAGTGAAGGGGCGTGATTGGAAGAGATAGAGAAGCACCTGGCGACCTCGGCCTGGCCTATGGTCCTCCCCCCTCCTCCCCAGCCCCCGGAGTTGCACTCTGTAATCTTCGGAGCCTCTAGCCAAAATTGGATCTCTGCGCTCAGGAACCCAGTTTGTGGGACGTCCCGAAGAGATGGGAGAAGGCAAGGCAAGAATCGCAGAGCCTGGGAAGGCCGGGCCTCTGCTCCGCTCCTGTGAACGCGTGTCTAACGGCAAAGGTTGTGGGTCTGCTCGCCTTTAATAAACTTCTGCAAACCTCTGTTCGTTCTGGGTGGCTCGGCCGGACATCTGAAGCAGCCCTTTTGGTCGCTTTACAGGTCAATGTATTCTGTTGATCCAGGAAATGGCTCGGTTCAGTCAGATGGTTGTGTGAACGCACCCCCGTGTCTCCGACTGCTTCTATCCTTTCAAGTTCGAACTGCAGCAATTGAATCTCGGGAACTCTCTTTGACCGCGGGGTGAAACGGGAACTCCTCTGAGCATCCGTCGAGTTTCTTTCCCTCCCGTTGTGCCTCGGGGACTCACTCAAGGAGAAGATTCCCTCCCACCCATAAAGGGTCCCCGTCCTGGCCTGGCCTTCGCTCCCCGCCCTTGGCTTTCAAGGCCAAGCCAAAGCGACCCTGCTTGG
>NW_015387372.1:37564-50794 GCF_001527695.2 Protobothrops mucrosquamatus | reverse complement strand
CGGCCGAAATGGGCCGGGCAGTTCTTGCAGGTGGCGTTACTGCGGGACGAGACCCCCCCCAGCCCTTCCCGGTCTGGAGCCCGGAAAGTCTCCCTGCGGAGGGTCTCCTGGCGTGGCTTTAGGGGAAGGAGGGAGTGGACGCCGGCCTGTCTAAGGAGCGCCGGCTCGGAGACCATTGACGCGAAATGGCGGAGGGAGGAACCCGTCGGAGGTGTGGGCCCCGTCGATGGGAGGGTCCCCCGTGCGGAGCCACACAAGGAGGCCCCGGAGCTCTTCGGTAAGAAGGCCAGCCGGTTCTGCAGGCTGGGAGGTGCTGTGGGGGGGCTGAACACATTTGCCCCCAGCGATGCTCTTTGCCGGTTCTGATTTCCCCACTGCTTTCCCAACTTCGTGTGGGTCCAGTTCCCATCCTCCCCTGCCAACCCATCCCCTTAGGCAGTGTTTCTCAACCTTGACAGCTGGAAGAGGTGTGGACGTCCACTCCCAGAATTCCCCAGCCTGCTCCGCTCTGCTTCTGGGAGTGGACATCCACACCTCTTCCAGTTACCAAGGTTGAGACATGCTGATCTAGGGGATGATGGGAGTTGGAGTCTGTCTGGCACACCGGGCCCTAGTGGTTCGTTTCTGCCAGGGCCAGGGCTGGGGCTGTCCGGTCGTTGCTGGGAGGGGCAGCTGGCGCCCTTTGTGCATCCTCAGCAGCATCAGATAGAGCCTGCTGTGCCCGGAGCCTCGTCTCTCTCTCAGAGGAAAGGCGTAGTCACAGTGCGAGATAATCACTCGGACTGCAATACGCAGACCGGATTGGTTCATTCTTTAACCTACCAATGGCCGAAGTTGGCTGTGCATTGCTAAGAGATTCTGAGTTGGCTGCCTGCATTAAAGCCAGTTCTGGAGAGGGTCTGTGGATCCCACCTACGTCAGGACGCCTGAGCCCATCTAATTGTGGGAAGAATGAGCAAGCCCCTTCCCAGGATCTGGAGAAGATAGGCCAAAGCCAGCTAAACTCTCCTCTCCACACCCAGGTGGCCTTGAGGACTTAATATCCTTGGGGCACAGGAGTTGGCACAGGCTATGGGTGTGGGGGTGTGTGTGCCCAGAGCCCAGAAAGTTGTTTCAGAGTTTGCAGCTGCTCAGAGATATTTTGATCTGTTGATAACCTTATATATTTTTAGACCTTGAAACTTCTGCCTGGTAAGCGAATACGGCAGGTAGAGGACCCCTTTCTGGGATACTCGGGGTGGAGAGAGACAGAGAGGACAACGTGGCTCCGGACGGGGTGAGCAGCGTCTCTCCGCTGCTCTGCCTTCTTGACATGCCCCCCCCCCTCTGCAGGCAGAGATCACTGTGGAAAGCATCTGGGGGGCTTCTCTCCTTTTGAACTCCTGAATAACAGAGTTGGAAGGGACCTTGGAGGTCTTCTAATCTAACCCCCTGCTCGACAGGAGAGCCCATATCAGGGGTGTCCAATTTTGGAACCTTAAGACTTGTGGACTTCAACTCCCAGAATTCCAAAGCTGGCTGGGGAATTTTGAGAAGTGAAGTCCACAAGTCTTAGCCAAGGTTGGACACCCTTACTGTATAATATTCTGGACAAAAGGCTGTCTGGTCTCTTCTTAGAAACCTCCAATGTTGGAGCACCCAGAACTTCTGAAGGCAACTTCTGTTCCACTGATTGTTCTCACTGTCGGGAAATTTCTCCTTAGTTCTAGGTTGCTTTTCTCCTTGGTGAGTTTCCATCCATGGCCGTTGATTCTGCCTGAGTCCGCCTGGTGTGCTAAGGAGGGCTTTGCTCTTAATAGCAACCTGCCCAGGAGTTGTAAATAATGAGCAGAGACAGCCGCTCTCCACCTGTCCTTCCCCAGGAAGTGAGCGTGGGGGGGGGGCAGAGGGCTGATGCAACAGCAAAATGGCCCAGGAGTTCCCTTTTGAACGGGATCTGGTGACAGGCTTTGCCAAATGCTGTGCTGGATCTATTTGGGTTTTTTTTCCTTTAAAAAAAGAGGCCTCACTGACTTTGAGCAAGGCCACAGAGCCTCCAGCCAAAGGGGCAAAGTGGGGGTTCGTTGTCGGCACGCTGCCCCCTCTTTTCAGAAAGCCTCTTGAAAGTGGGGCAGGGCCCTGCTGGCACAGACGTCTCTCCTGGCAATTGGGCTGTGATTAAACCGGAGGATGGCATTAATTACCGAACCATCTCTTGCGGAGGGGGGGGCTGATCATGTTCATCCTCTTTCCTTCTTCGCCTACCTGGCACAATGGGGGTTACCTCCAGACGGAAGAACAACACGGTGTTGGTGCTTTCCGTTTGTCTGCTTGCTGTTTCTACAAAAGCGAGTTGTGGTGTTGCTGTTATTTGGCAGAGGGGAAGAGTCCGTCAAGAGCACTCAGAGCATGTGACAAGTGCTTTTCTGTTCTTGGAAGTGCAGCAGCTGAGCACAAAGTTGGGGATTTCATTCAGGGATGACACCAGCGCAGGCTCTCTCTAAATGCCACACCGCTCTGCTCCAGAATCCGTTTTTCACCCCTGGGCTCAGCACATAAAGGCTCGAGACCAGGCCTCTGAGCATGGGCAAAGTGCCTACATTGCCCCTCTTGTAATCCCTGCCTATCTCCCACAACCGAGTCTAAGGAGCTGGACTGAGCTTTGGAAAACAGTCCGGCCGCCCTGCTGTGGCTTCACTGTTCAGCTGTTGCTCAGAGGGTCCGGCCTCCCACAAGGACCCCTTTGCGAGCTCTGCATACCATAACCTCTCCCACAGGACCCCTTCAACAGGTGGACCTGCCAAGGGTTGCTCAGGGAGGGGAGTCTGTGCATGCCCTGCCGGGAGCACAGCAGTAGGGACTACCAAGCGCCTGAGAAATGGGGGGGGGGAAGACAGCTGCTGCAGACCCCTGAAAGGCTTGAGAAAGGGAGCCTCCCTCAGACCGACCTGCAGGAGCCCTGGGAGGAGGAGTGGCTGTCCTGCTCCGTGCCCTTTGCTTGCTGGAGAACCTCTGCCTGCCGGGCCATTCTCCTCCGCAGCCCCCCCCCCTTATGTGCCAGGCTTCTTAGAGCTTTGGCAAAGGGGGAGCCGAGAGGAGACCAGACTGCAGACTCCCCCCTCTGGTGCACAGAAGGCCAGGATTTTCACAGGGGCGCTTGGCCTAAGGCTCTCCTGCCCCACAGAGCCTGCCCCCTTGAAGGCAAAGAAAGGAAGGGGAGGGGGCAGCTTTTACAAGCATCCTCACCCGTAATGGGAGGGCTTCTCTCCCACCCATGCCTCCTACCCACGCCCAGCCAGACACCCACTCCCCGAAGCCTCTGCCTGGGACCAAAACTTGCCCCTTCTGGCCAGAGCCCGTCTGCCTTTGGGCCCCTAAACCGGCCCTCCTCCCGCGGGGCCCACCCAGAGAAAGGAGCAAGCGGCCCACGGGCAGCCAATCAGTGGAAGCAAGCAAGCAGGCCTAACTCAGTGGAAAGAATTGCGTCATCACCAGAGGCCACGTGGCTGCTGGCATCTGGACTTCCAAGGAGGAGGAGGAGGAGGAGGGCAGGGCGGTTTGTGGCCACTGATCGCAGCCAAGTCCACCTCTGTGCCGTGTGTATACGTGTGTATACATGTGTGAGTGTGTGTGTGTGAAGCAGCTGCTTCGGTGTCCAGTTTGTCGCTTTCCCAGAATCCTCTTGGCCCCCCAGAAGAGAGGATGGGCCCACTGTGCATTTTGGTCTGGTCTGTAAGAGCTGATCTTCTCCCCCAATTCATAGGATCAGTGCCATCCCGGTCACTGCCAAGCTCCAAAGGGTGTCCGGAGTCTGCCGTGCCCAGCCAAGGGGTAACCCTCAGGGGAGCGGCAGGCCTGGCATGACCTTTGGCCTTTCTGGGGGTATCAAGGCCATGCCACTCGCTTGCAGGGGGCTTGCAATGCCCAGCCTTGAATTCCAGCCCCCAAATCAGCCCTACCTGCCCCCCTCCTGCCGTCTGCCCTTCCTTCACACGGGGGCAACAGAGAGCCGTGGGAGTTAGCTACAGAAGTGGGGGCTCTCCAAGAGCTTTGGGGCAGAGGGGGTGTGTGCACAGCCCTTCTTTTTCCTTCCTCTCTTTGGTGTGAAACCAGAGACAGTTGCTGATGTTGGAGAGGAGGCCTCTAAAAATACGCTCTCCTCGCCCCCCCCCCCCATGATAGAATTCCCGTGAGTGAGCTGATCCGGTGGGCTGCTGACGTCAGATTGGGTGCCCAGTTCCCAGTGAGGAAGTGCCAGCCGGCCCCTGGGTGAAGAGTGGGTGGAATGTGGCCCTGCAAGCTGTGGGATGGGGGCCCCCACTGATTGCACCGGGAGGGGGTCTTTGGGATCTGGGGCTGGTTTTCAAATTCCATCTTTGAAACCCTGGGGCAGTGTTTCTCAAGCTTGACCACTTTAAGTGAGGTGGACTTCAACTCCCAGAATTCCCTTGTGGGGGGGTGTCCCTCTTCACCTGCATGTCAGTTGCTCAACAGGCTGACAAGTGTTCTTCTAATGTGTCTCTCTCGTGCCCCCCCCCACTGAAGGGCTAGAGTTCCACCTTCTCAGCAGTCCGATTTGGTTGTGCAGACGAGGCGTCTCCTCTGCCAGGAAGACGTTCCAGCAGCTGGAATCCAGACTGAGCCAGTCCAAAGCCTGAAGGCATGAAGGCACGAGCACAAGGCTGTCTCTGAGCATGAGCTGAGTGTCTACCTCTTTTGGAGAGTCTAAACACAGGCATCTCTCTGCCAGGCCGAGCACGGCAAAGGAGGCAACTTGCCTGGGGCAGGACCAGTGGTGGGATTCAAATAATTTAACAACCGGTTCTCTCGTTGCTACCATACCATACCACAGACACGAGGTGGGGGGGAGCTGCCAGTGCCACTGCCATGAGGCGAAGCCAGCAGGGGAACGGGGATCGGACCCATGCACCCTGCTTACTGGTACCCTGCCGCAGCCTCTCACACCGCCCCACTGTTTCTGCGGCCACATCACGCGTTGTGCCCGCCAATGCCGCTGCCATGAGGCTTGGCAGATGCTCCCGATTGGACCCACAGGGCACCTTCTTTCCAGCTCCGACACGGAACTCCGTCGCGGTCCACCGCTACTGTGTGCAGTCCCACAAACAAAAGAAGTTTGTGGGACTAAAAAAAAAAGTTCAATCAATCAATTCCATCTTTGTGAGATCTTTTTTTCCACAAGAAGTTGGAATTGATTGATTGAACTTTTTTTTTAGTCCCTGGACACAGCGGCAGTGGACCGCAACGGAGTTCCGCGTTGGAGCTAGAAAGAAGATGCCGCGTGGGTTCAATCGGGGGCAGGGGGGTTCTGCCAAGCATCTTGGCGGCAGCTTTGGTGGGCACGATGCGGCTTAGCCGAAAGCGGCCGCAAAACAAGTGGGGCAGTGTGGGACAGATCCCCCCTCACCTGCCCACCCACCCTCTTCCCTTTGACTCCCCTTCCGAGCCCTCTTTGCATTTCTCTGCCCCCGTGGAGCTGGAGAGCTTGCCCCACCCGCCACCGCCCCGGTGCCCTCCCTTCCCAACCCATTTCTTTTCTAAACTTCTTTCCAGCTCCGACGTGGAACTCCACCGTGGTCCGCCACCGCTGTGTGCAGTCCCACAAACAAAAGAGGTTTGTGGGATTAAAAAAAAAAGTTCAATCAATCAATTCCAATTCCAGTTCCTGCAGAAAAAAAAGATCTCATGAAGTTGGAATTGATTGATTGACCTTTTTTTTTAGTCCCACAAAACTCTTTTGTTTGTGGGACTGTACGTGGCGGCAGCGGACCGCTGGAAAGAAAGTGCCATGTGGGTCTGATTGGGGCGGGGGGAGAGGTTCTGCCACAGATCAACCGGTTCACCGAACTCAAAAACAAATTAGGTATCGGTTCTGCAAAACTGGTGTGAACTGGCTGAATCCCACCACTGGGTGGGACGTTATTGGTGCCATGCACATGAGCTGGGGATGATGGGCTGTGTTGGGCTCCAAGGGTGAAAAATGGTGCCGGTGAAGCTAGGGATCAGCTGCCTCCCCTCTGAACAGGGTGACGTGCGTCCTTCATTCCTCAAAACCTGAAGATCAGCAGACCCTCGTCCAGGGGCAGCTTGCAAACGCTCCTCCTCTGGGGTCAGGAGCAGAACCATGTTTAAGAGGCTCTGCAAGATTGTTTCTCCTTTGGGAAACGGGGTGTGTGTGTGTGTGGATGCTGTGCCCCACAGAAGTAACTTCCTTGTTTCTGACCGGAAACAGACGTGCTTGGGAGCCCCCCCACCCTTGGATGAAAGTTGGCCCTCAGAGCCCAGGACCTGCCTGCAGAGTTGGCTCCCTTGGTGCCCTCCTGGGGGGCTCAGGGGCCACGCCTGCCAAGACAGAAAGTCAAGCAGCCCTTCCAGACTCCCCCTAAGTGGGCACAGCTTCCCCTTCTTCCAGAGAGGCACCCTTGATCCTGGCTCAGCTCTGCCTTTGGGGGTGTTGCTGGCTGGGGAAGGGGGGGGGGTCACAGCCAGACACGTGGGGGTTGGGACCCAAGCGGAGAAGGAGACCCCCGTCAGGGCTTCCTCTGCTCTTCGAAACCAGGAGGGTCGGGGTCTCCTTCCTCTCAAAATCTCCAAGGGAAGAAGACCCTGCTCCCTGCGGCTTTCAGGGCTTTTCTCAGCGTCCCCCGTTTCAGGGCTGATAAAACCTGCCCCAAATGTCCTGCTGGTCCTGCCTCCCCCGAGCCCCCCAGTCTGGAGGAAGGGAGGCAGCTCTTTGCACCTGGTCAGGCTGTAGGACAGGAGGCAGGCGTGGACGGGGGGGGGACAGAGCGGGCGAGATCGAATTCCCATCAATCCTTCCAAAGAGGCAGCTGCAGCAGGACAGAGGCTTCTCCCTAGAGAAAGGGGGCTGGGACTGAGGAACCTGATCCCGCTCTGGCGGTCGGGAGTGAGACAAACCCAGTTTGCAGGAGCCGCCTGCAGAAGTCCTGACCCTCTTGGAGGGGGCGAGTTTCTGTCCCCCGGGAGGTTAAATCTGCCTCCTCCATATTTCCAGGAGGTGCAAGGAGGAAAAGTCCCCCCTGAGTTTGTACAGAATGCTGTGGAACCAGTCCGGGTCTCTGCCTGCAGCTGGCGGTGACTGTGGGTTTCCCATACGCTGGACTACAAACCCCATTGCCAGAGCGAGCGCAGTGCATGATAGGCTCCAGCTGCGGCCTGAATGCCTGACCGGGAGGGGGGGGCACCTTCCCTCCCAGCAGCGCCAGGGTTCCAGTTACGGCACTGAGACGAGGAGCCCCCCCCCCGTTTGGGCAGCTGCTGGGTGCCCTGCACCTGCTGGGCTGGGCGCTGGGGGCCATGGGGACGGGGGGAGGGGGGCGCATGGAGCAAGAGGTACCTGGAGCAGCTGAGGGTCGGGGTGTGGCTGGGGGGGCAGAGCTTGCCTTCCCTGCAAATCAGGAAGCGAAATTTCCTTTTCCACTTAATTCTGCTCTCTCTGTGGGGTGGGGCAGAGGGAGAAGGGGGGGGGCTTTCAATCAGAGGAGCCAGCTTCCTCCTTCTCGGTTGGAGCCCACTTGCCAAAGGAGGCGGACGCCAGGCCCTTTCGGCACCAGTGGCATCCCTCCTGCCGTGGGACGGGTGTAGAAGGACCCCCGAGGGGCCCCCGGAAGAGGGCCAGGCATGGCAGGGCCCCCACTTGCCCCAAAACATGGGGGATTCTGTTGCTTCACAGAGGCAGTTGGCCTCCAAACGCCAGTTCTTGGGGGGGGGGCATTCCTTGAGGGTCTTCCTGGAAGAGGAGCTGTTAGACCCCAGAGATCAATCAGGCGCCTTTTATGCACTCATCTCATCAAACCGCTAAGAGAGCAAAATCCTTGGGCAAAGAAATGGGGGGGGGGGGTTGAGCTGACATTCTCTTTCCTCTGCATCCCCCCCCCAGGCTCCCCCTCACACCCTGAGGCCCTTGGCAAAACCTGCAGAAGCCTTGGAAGGTCCAGACTCCTGACTGGCCCTCCTTCCTGTCCCCCAGACGATGGGCCCCCTTTCTCTGCCCCCCCTCTTTCTCTAGGGTGCCTCCAGCATGGCTTGGCCCCTCACAGAAACACACACACCCCACGCGCTCTGCACACGCTCTGTCTCCTTTCAAGGCAGCGTTGAGGGCCTCTAAAAGGTGAGCATTTGGTTTTGCAAAGGTTCGTCTCTACCTGGAGGCTTGCCCAGGAGCTCTGTGGCACCAGCTCAGGTAGGAAAGAGCACTCTTCACACACTCAGAGGCACTCCTACAAACCTCAGCCATTCCTGGCTGGGTCCTAGCAGGGGGGGAGGGGGGCTCTGGGGCCGTGCAGGAACCTGCAGCTGCCCCATCCCGAAAGGAGGGCGATGCCTTTTCCAGCACCCAGAGCGAAGACTCCCACCCAATTTCAAGTTGAGCTGAGGCTGCTGCATCCAATCACAGCTGGGCTGCCGGCCAGGGCTCAGCCAATGGGGGCGAGGGCCAGGATTTATATGCCGAAGCCCCCAGCCCAGACTCTTGGGTCACCTGTTGTGCCGGAGTGAGACAAGGCAGCCCCTGGGACACTGCAGGCTTCGCTTCTCCTGGTCAGGTAACCCTCTCTTCTCTGGTCTGGATTTGCAGGGGGGGGGGGAGAATTGGCCGAAACAGGTGGGGTACTTTTGCTAGCAATTTAGGGGAAAATTTAAATGGTTGGTTTTTTTGAAAACGTTGTCCTTCGTGCACTCTCTTCCCATGAAATCAAAGCTGGGATTCTCTCGCAGGGGACAGCTCTTCCGAGCATGTATTTGGGGTGGTCCTGAATGGGGAGGGTGACCACAGATCTGGCCGTGACCTTGTGCTCTCCCCGCGGTGTGGGGGTCAAGGGTGGGCAAAGGGGGTGCCCAACAGAACCCCATCTGCAGAGGCTCCCCTCAACTCCCTCCCCTCAGCAGCCGCCTTCCCTTCCCTTCCCGGACTCCCCCCACCCCAGAGACTGGGTGTCCGGCTTCTCTCAGGGCTGCAGAGTGCTGACCGGTGGCAAAAGCCGCCTCTGGAATGCCTCTGCACTTGTGACCAGGGACCCCCCCCCCACGCAGAAGCCACGCGGAGGCAGTGATCAGGGCCCTTTTGTGGACAAAAAGCAGCCACTATAAATAAACTGGCCTCTGAGGGGCTAAAATTATCCTGGCTTTCTGTGGGTGGAACTGGAGGGGAGGGGCAGAGCCTGTGCCCTGCCCCCTGCCCCACGCTCTGGGCACCCCCACCCAAGATGGTCTGCGCAGCTGCTGCCTTCTGGGTCAGCTGACATCTCCAGGGGTTGACCTTGATGGTGACCCTTAAGAAGTGGACCCCATTTCACTTTGCATGCCGTTGGGGATTAAGACTCTCACCCATTGGGAAGCCTTTTGGGGTGCAGGTGAGGAAGAGGGTGGCCGGCTTTTCTTGCAGGAGAAGACGGGCCCCGAGGGTCTCCAAAGCCCAGCCTGCTAAGGGCTTCCTCCTGCAGAGCTGAGTCCCCGGGCGGGTGTTGCTTCCTGCCCAGCTTGGCCAGGCCGGAGGGGCTGGGCCCTGGCTACCCTCCGGTGCTGGTGGCCCTCAGGCAAGCGGAGCCACTGGGATGGCTTCTTGGATGGTGGCAGAGCCAGACCCCTTCCTAAAAAGGGGGGGCTGCAGGTTTGGTTTGAAGAATGCTAAGAACTCTTCGGATCTCTGAAGGGCTGTGACCCCAGTGATAGAGGGGGTCCCGTCTGCTGCCCCACATTGGGCAGATGGCCAACTCTGTCTTTGAAACCTTGGGTAGGGGTCTGACTGCCCCTACCCAATGTTTCTGTTACTCAATATCTGACACCCCAAATGCAAGGAAGCAGCCCAAACCCAGGTCTGCCCTGCAGTAAAAATGTGGAGTTTGGCACAGTGTGAAGTCCTGATCCCTTTTCTTTTGAAAATGTCCCCTTTCTCACCGAAGTCGTCACCTGCCAGGCGAAGCTTCCCCCGTGAATTTCCCCCTGCAAGACCCACGTTTCCCATCTGCTAGAGGGAACCTTTTAAGGCAATGATCCTAAGACCTCTTCCCATCCTCCTGAGCCCAGCAGCCCCTTCTGCTCTCTCGAGGGGGAGAGAAGTCCATAATCCCCAATCTCTGGGCACATTTTTACAAGCCAATTTCAAGTCTGGCTGCCCAGAAATGCCAGCCTCGCTCTGGATCTGCTGCAGCTCCAGACTTTTCACCCTTTCCTCGTCGGCCTCTGGCAGGACTCACCGTCAACCGCCACCATGCCTTTCGGAAACACCCACAACAAGTGCAAGTTGAACTACCCTTCGGAGGAAGAGTTCCNGGGGGGCGCATGGAGCAAGAGGTACCTGGAGCAGCTGAGGGTCGGGGTGTGGCTGGGGGGGCAGAGCTTGCCTTCCCTGCAAATCAGGAAGCGAAATTTCCTTTTCCGCTTAATTCTGCTCTCTCTGTGGGGTGGGGCAGAGGGAGAAGGGGGGGGGGCTTTCAATCAGAGGAGCCAGCTTCCTCCTTCTCGGTTGGAGCCCACTTGCCAAAGGAGGCGGACGCCAGGCCCTTTCGGCACCAGTGGCATCCCTCCTGCCGTGGGACGGGTGTAGAAGGACCCCCGAGGGGCCCCCGGAAGAGGGCCAGGCCTGGCAGGGCCCCCACTTGCCCCAAAACATGGGGGATTCTGTTGCTTCACAGAGGCAGTTGGCCTCCAAATGCCAGTTCTTGGGGGGGGTCATTCCTTGAGGGTCTTCCTGGAAGAGGAGCTGTTAGACCGCAGAGATCAATCAGGCGCCTTTTATGCACTCATCTCATCAAACCGCTAAGAGAGCAAAATCCTTGGGCAAAGAAATGGGGGGGGGGGTTGAGCTGACATTCTCTTTCCTCTGCATCCCCCCCCCAGGCTCCCCCTCACACCCTGAGGCCCTTGGCAAAACCTGCAGAAGCCTTGGAAGGTCCGGACTCCTGACTGGCCCTCCTTCCTGTCCCCCAGACGATGGGCCCCCTTTCTCTGCCCCCCCTCTTTCTCTAGGGTGCCTCCAGCATGGCTTGGCCCCTCACAGAAACACACACACCCCACGCTCTCTGCACACGCTCTGTCTCCTTTCAAGGCAGCGTTGAGGGCCTCTAAAAGGTGAACATTTGGTTTTGCAAAGGTTCGTCTCTACCTGGAGGCTTGCCCAGGAGCTCTGTGGCACCAGCTCAGGTAGGAAAGAGCACTCTTCACACACTCAGAGGCACTCCTACAAACCTCAGCCATTCCTGGCTGGGTCCTAGCAGGGGGGGGAGGGGGGCTCTGGGGCCGTGCAGGAACCTGCAGCTGCCCCATCCCGAAAGGAGGGCGATGCCTTTTCCAGCACCCAGAGCGAAGACTCCCACCCAATTTCAAGTTGAGCTGAGGCTGCTGCATCCAATCACAGCTGGGCTGCCGGCCAGGGCTCAGCCAATGGGGACGAGGGCCAGGATTTATATGCCGAAGCCCCCAGCCCAGACTCTTGGGTCACCTGTTGTGCCGGAGTGAGACAAGGCAGCCCCTGGGACACTGCAGGCTTCGCTTCTCCTGGTCAGGTAACCCCCTCTTCTCTGGTCTGGATTTGCAGGGGGGGGGGCGAGAATTGACCGAAACAGGTGGGGTACTTTTGCTAGCAATTTAGGGGAAAATTTAAATGGGTTTTTTGAAAACGCTGTCCTTCGTGCACTCTCTTCCCATGAAATCAAAGCTGGGATTCTCTCGCAGGGGACAGCTCTTCCGAGCATGTATTTGGGGTGGTCCTGAATGGGGAGGGTGACCACAGATCTGGCCGTGACCTTGTGCTCTCCCCACGGTGTGGGGGTCAAGGGTGGGCAAAGGGGGTGCCCAACAGAACCCCATCTGCAGAGGCTCCACTCAACCCCCTCCCCTCAGCAGCCGCCTTCCCTTCCCTTCCCGGACTCCCCCCACCCCAGAGACTGGGTGTCTGGCTTCTCTCAGGGCTGCAGAGTGCTGACCGGTGGCAAAAGCCGCCTCTGGAATGCCTCTGCACTTGTGACCAGGGACCCCCCCACGCGGAAGCCACGCGGAGGCAGTGATCAGGGCCCTTTTGTGGACAAAAAGCAGCCACTATAAATAAACTGGCCTCTGAGGGGCTAAAATTATCCTGGCTTTCTGTGGGTGGATCTGGAGGGGAGGGGCAGAGCCTGTGCCCTGCCCCACGCTCTGGGCACCCCCACCCAAGATGGTCTGCGCAGCTGCTGCCTTCTGGGTCAGCTGACATCTCCAGTGGTTGACCTTGATGGTGACCCTCAAGAAGGGGACCCCATTTCACTTTGCATGCTGTTGGGGATTAAGACTCTCACCCATTGGGAAGCCTTTTGGGGTGCAGGTGAGGAAGAGGGTGGCCGGTTTTTCTTGCAGGAGAAGACGGGCCCCGAGGGTCTCCAAAGCCCAGCCTGCCAAGGGCTTCCTCCTGCAGAGCTGAGTCCCCGGGCGGGCGTTGCTTCCTGCCCAGCTTGGCCAGGCTGGAGGGGCTGGGCCCTGGCTACCCTCCGGTGCTGGTGGCCCCCAGGCAAGCGGAGCCACTGGGATGGCTTCTTGGATGGTGGCAGACCAAGACCCCGTCCTAAAAAGGGGGGGCTGCAGGTTTGGTTTGAAGAATGCTAAGAACTCTTCGGATCTCTGAAGGGCTGTGACCCCAGTGATAGAGGGGGTCCCGTCTGCTGCCCCACATTGGGCAGATGGCCAACTCTGTCTTTGAAACCTTGGGTAGGGGTCTGACCGCCCCCCCCAATGTTTCTGTTACTCAATATCTGACACCCCAAATGCAAGGAAGCAGCCCAAACCCAGGTCTGCCCTGCAGTAAAAATGTGGAGTTTGGCACAGTGTGAAATCCTGATCCCTTTTCTTTTGAAAATGTCCCCTTTCTCACCGAAGTCGTCACCTGCCAGGCGAAGCTTCCCCCATGAATTTTCCCCTGCAAGACCCACGTTTCCCATCTGCTAGAGGGAACCTTTTAAGGCAATGATCCTAAGACCTCTTCCCATCCTCCTGAGCCCAGCAGCCCCTTCTGCTCTCTCGAGGGGGAGAGAAGTCCATAATCCCCGATCTCTGGGCACATTTTTACAAGCCAATTTCAAGTCTGGCTGCCCAGAAATGCCAGCCTCGCTCTGGATCTGCTGCAGCTCCAGACTTTTCACCCTTTCCTCGTCGGCCTCTGGCAGGACTCACCGTCAACCGCCACCATGCCTTTCGGAAACACCCACAACAAGTGCAAGTTGAACTACCCTTCGGAGGAAGAGTTCC
>NW_015387372.1:29494-36096 GCF_001527695.2 Protobothrops mucrosquamatus | reverse complement strand
GGTCAGCCTGGGCAGAGAGAGGACCCACGGCTCTCCTTCCCTGCAGGGCGGTGATGATCTGGACCCCAACTACGTGCTCAGCAGCCGCGTGCGGACCGGCCGTAGCATCAAGGGCTACACCCTGCCTCCCCACTGCAGCCGGGCTGAGCGCCGGGCCGTGGAGAATCTGTCCATCAAAGGTAAGAGGGGAAGAATGGTGGGGGAGCCGCTTGTCCAAAATTGGGGGTCTCTTCACAAACTTTGGAGGAGCGGAGTTGCCCTCTTTGGCTGGGTTCACACAACTGCACCCCGCCAGACCAAGTGAACCCCGACCAGCCCCCCTTGGCTGGCTGAATGCAGCGGCCAGGAGGGCCCCCCACTGGTCCACCAGGTGGCACTAGCCCTACCCAGGGCTTGCCCAGCCCCACTGCTCCTTTAGGGGCAGGTTTGGGGTACCCCTTTCGGGTCCCCATCAGGAACATGTCCCAGTAACAGAGGTCTCGGTCAGGGGCCAGAAGGTCCCAAGGTTTGGGGTGGAAACTGAGGAGGTGCCAAGGATAACCCTGATCATCCGGTTTGAGGATGGAGGGAAATATGGATTTCAGCATCCTTAGATGTGGGGCTCTTGAGAAGCCCCCCCCCAGCCTTGTTGGGAGGATAAAGAGGGAGGGGAAGGACGCAGCGGCCTTTGCTAAGGGTGGTCCTGCTGTGTCCCCCTCCCCAGCCCTGAACAGCTTGAGCGGAGAGTTCAAGGGCAAGTACTACCCCCTCAAGAACATGACCGACGCAGAACAGCAGCAGCTGATTGATGACCACTTCCTCTTCGACAAGCCCATCTCCCCCCTGCTGCTGGCTTCCGGCATGGCCCGCGACTGGCCCGACGCCCGAGGCATCTGGTGAGCAGGCCTGGCGAGCCCCGGGCTGCCCACTTGGCACCCTCCCCACGTGGGAAGGGCACTCCAAATCTTGGGAGGGGCAGCCCCCTCCCTCCCGTGGCCCAAAGATGCTCCGGCTGCCCCCACTTTGCACACCCAGTTCCTGAATTTGCCCCCCCCCAATCTGCCCCTGCCCCAAACAAGAGCTGTGCAAGGCTGCCTTGGCAAGTTGGGTAGCCGAGGAGGCAGGGAGGCTGCCTCGATGCCCCTTTGTGCCCCCCCCATGGTGATTGAGCCTGAAGGCCAGCAGGTGGGGGGTGCTGAGGTCCCTGCTCTCCCCCCCCCAGGCACAATGACAACAAGACCTTCCTGGTGTGGGTGAACGAGGAGGACCACCTCCGAGTCATCTCCATGCAGAAGGGGGGCAACATGAAGGAAGTCTTCCGTCGCTTCTGCGTGGGGCTGCAGAAGGTGAGGCTGGTCAGCTGGGATGGGGGGGTGGGGGCTCCTGGCTTGCTCCAAGGGGTGGGAGTAGGGCAGGAGAGGGCACCCCGGGATCCTGGACAGGCCACGATGGCTGGGCAGCTGAGCAGCGTCCTGGTGGCTCTGTGGTGACCCCAAAGTGGTGGGGATGGAGGTGCTATGACTGGGCTTCTCTACCATGCCAATGGCATAAAGACCCTCAGAGGGAGGAACGGCCTTTTGGAGGAGGGTGAGGCACAAAAAGCAACGTGGGCATCGCTTGCTTTGCCACTAACCTCTGCCAATCTCTGGTCCCCCCCCCCGGTAAGATTGAGGAGATCTTCAAGCAGGCCGGCCACCCCTTCAGCTGGAACGAGCACCTGGGCTACATCCTGACCTGCCCCTCCAACCTGGGCACCGGCCTGCGTGGCGGTGTCCACGTCAAGCTGGCCCATCTCAGCAAGCACCCCAAGTTTGAGGAGATCCTGAAGCGCCTCCGTCTGCAGAAACGTGGCACAGGTCAGGGGGGGGGACAGAGGTGGGGGAGGGGGCCCAGAGCAGGGATGCCAGCTTGAATTGGGCAAAGGTGCGGCTCACCACTCCTCCCCCTCACCATCCGGAGCTTCAAATAAGCAAGAAAGATGCCACCAAAGGGGACGGGTGCTCTGCAGCACATTGAAACCCCCCTCCCCATTTCACCCTGGGGTGAATTTGCTTCTTCCCAAGAGCTCCTGCAGCCCCCCTTCCTTCTAGCGTTTTTGTTTCGGTCGTCAGGTCAGCTCCAAAGGCAGCTTCTCGGCGGCATTCCCCCCCCAAGGATAAAAACCGCTGGCCTTTGCCCCCCCCCCCCGTGCTGGGCAGCTGGTGTGAATCCTGTCCCTGGGCAGGTCCCTGGCCGGGCGGATCCACTCCGTGTCCAGCCACTGGGTCCGTCTGGCGGCATGCTTGGGGGAGCCGGAGGGTGTGCCCTCTGCTGGGGGTCAGCCTACTGAGTGGCCGCTGTGCTCCTCCCCCCCCAGGTGGCGTGGACACGGAGGCCGTGGGCGCCGTGTTTGACATCTCCAACGCGGACCGGCTGGGCTCCTCCGAGGTGGAGCAGGTGCAACTGGTGGTGGATGGCGTGAAGCTCATGGTGGAGATGGAGAAGAAGCTGGAGAAAGGCCAGGCCATCGACGACATGATCCCTGCCCAGAAGTGAGGGGCCTCCTGCTGACCCCGGGCGGCCTGGGGCCTGGACTCCGTGGTGACCCCAACCCTGCCACTCGTGGCGGCAGCTCCTGGCGCTCTGTTCTCCCTTGCGAGGGGGGGCCGGGGGGCCGCTGCCCTTTGCCAGCTGGGAAGCTCTCATCAGAGCCATGGCGGATGGAGTTAATAAAGATCGGCCCCAGAGCCTTGTCTCCCCCCCAAGATGACCCCTGTGCCTTTCTTCTCCTATGGTTGGGGCGGGGAGGGAGTGAAATGGCCGAGGGAGGGGGCAGTTCAGAGCAGTGGGGTCTCCCCTCTTGCCTTTCAGCCCTTGAACCCGAGGCCGGCCAGGGGAAAGCAGCCGTTGAGGTATTCCAGGGTCACCCAAGTCTCTTGCGTTTCCCAGGAGTGGCACCCTTTGAACTCTCCACCCGCCACTCAGGTCCCCCCTTCCTCACCTCCAAATCAAGGCCGGGCACAGCACAGCCTCTGGGTGGGCAGAGGGGAACGCTGGCTCCTAGGTGGAGAAGTGGCCTTTCTTAGGAGGGACCGGAGCCCACGCTCCTGGAGCAGCTCTGCCAGGATGATTGAGCATCCACTCACAGCAACAGTCTACCTTTATGAGCAGTTCGGGGGTCTCCCAAGAGCAGGGGGCTGCTCTGACCGAGTGAGCAGGGCTGCCCTTGGAAGGGTCCCCGATGCCCACTGAGAGGCTTTGGCAGCCGTGCCTCCCATACTCAGCAGCCGCCAAGGCTGTCCCTGGCAGGACTCTCACCTGGAACCTTGTCAGCAACCAGCCCCCCCCCTCAGCTCCGCAGGGACCAAACGGAGCCAGGAGAGATTCTACGTTTATTGAGGGTTGGGCATGGACCGTCATTGGGGGCCGGAATAACTTACATTGTCCAGAGGTGAAAAGGTGGCACTTAATATCTCTACCCAGTGACACGGGGCTAAGGGACTATTATATACAGGGGTCTGTACAGATTGGGGGACACCCAAGAGGCCAGATTTGAGGGGAGGGGGGAAGTCACAGCAGGGGCACCCAGTAAACGAGGGAAAACGGGGGGAGGGGGGAACTGCAGCTTTCCCCACCGGAGTGGCCAACTCTCCCTCTCCAGGCCCGTCCGCCAAGCCCCACCATCTCCCCCTGGCCAAACGGCTCCACCCCAGCCCAGGCCTGGCAGCTCTGCCACCCACTGTGCCAGTCCCCCTCCGCAGCTCCTTCACACTGCTGGGGCCCAAACGCTCAGGGTGGAGAGGTGCCAACACGCCACCCAGCACGGCCCTCCGGCTGCACCCGAGCAGAGCTGCTTGGGCAGCCGGCATTGCCAACTCGTGCCCACCCCCGAGATGGCCAGCAGCCGTTGGGGTGACCGAATCCTGCCCCCTCAACCCACTCAGGAGGACCAGCCCCCTCCGAGTGGGGTCTCGGCGCCAGCTCCATTTTCTTCCAAGCTTCAGATTTGGTTCGTAGTCCAGTCACAAGGTCTGCGTGGAGACGTGAGGGTCCCGCCGGCTGCCCGCTGCTCGGGGCCTTCTGGCCTGCAGGCCTTTGGGCAAGAGGGCCTCCGGTGCCCAAACTGCCTGAGCACACAGCTGCCCGCCCGGTCGGGTGCCAATGTCGCTGCCACAGAAGGCAAGGCTGGACATGGCGCTGCAAAGACCCAGAGTGCCTTTGCCCCTCTCAGTTCAGCACCCACCCCAGCTCAGCTGCGCTCTATTCTCGCTGCCTCCCCCCACTGCTGATCACATTTGGCCCCCTTTGTCCTGGGGGGGTTTGAATTCCTGGGGGGGGAGCCAGCTCTCCAGCCAGAGTAGAGCTGGGGCCAGGGGCCAGCTTTTGTGGGTGCCCAGGAAAGGGAGGCAGGACCCTCTATGGGCAACCCCAAAACCGCCCCCCCTCCATTTGGGGAAATGAAAGCGTTTGGGCTCCTGGAGTTTGGTTGGCAATGAAGTGGCGCGTGAAAAGGTCATGGCTGGTGGGCACAGTACGATGGGCAGGGGTCCTCTTTGTACAACGGAGGAAGCGGGGCACACCAGAGTCTGGCCTGCAGTTCCCCCATGTGACTCGGGAAAGGGAAGGCCGGCCAGCCTTTCCCCCACCCAATTAGGGGCTGGAGGAGGGGCCGGCGCCCTTCCCTGCCAGCTCCCCTTTCTCTCCCCTCCCTCTTGCCCTCCCCGTCCCCCTCCTAGCACCACTGACAGGCTGGCAGGTGCCTTCCAGGGCGGCAGCTGCGGGTCCCCCTGGCAGCAGAGGTTGGCCCGAGGAGCGTCTGGGCCCTGGAGGAAAGCTGGGAGAGCCCCAGGGCCACGTCCTCCCCCGCACGGCTCCCCAGCCTGGGGCTCAGTCAATGCACGGAGCAGGCCGGGCCGCCCTAGAGTTGCAGCTGGTCTGTGATCTTGGCCACCAGGCTGCGGAAGGCCAGGGAGGTGCCGGCCTGGCGCCGGAAGAGCACCCCGTGCAGCCCCCCCAGCCGCTGCAGCCGGCAGACCTCCACCTCGAAGCAGCAGAAGTGCTCGCTGGCGCTCTTCCCGTGGGTGCAGGAGAGGACGAAGGGCTCCGTCTGGCGGCGGCAGCAGTTGGCAGAGTCCGTGGCCTGGCAGAGGGCGGCCAGGATGGCCTCGGCGGAGCGGGTGCTGGTCAGCTTCACATTCCAGGTAAATCGGAGCAGCCGGGGTTCTGCTTCCTTTTGATGCCAAGGTAAATTGCAACTGCGGGGGGAAGGAGGAGCAGGAGCCTGCTAAGCGGGCACAAGCGGCAGATGCCCGCAAAGGCCCGCGGAGGGGGACCCCGGCCTGGCTGTGGGCAGAGATCGGCCACCTGCACGATAACCCCGTCCCAGCCAAGATGCCAAGGGGGGCTGCTTAGCCTTGCCAGGGTTTCTGACCTCGGCTTCAGGCAGGGGTGGTGGTTGTTGTTGTTGTGGGGAACGGAGGAGGAGGAGGACGAAAGAGGATTAGGTACGTCTGCCGCCTTGAGTTACTCATACAAATAATAAAGCCACAATATAAATAAATAAAAATAAACTTCAGCGGACTGTAGATATTGGACGAACCCAGATAACAGGTTAGGAAGCCCTGAAGACCACAGACAAGTTTGCAGAGGTTAAGCCAGCCCCCTCCGCCCCCCCCAAACTGAGCTGGGCTGCAGACACACACGCTTACACCGCACAATCCTCCTCTCATGCCCCCCCCCCCAGCTGAACTCTGCAACTGAGCTGAGGGAACAAAATCAATACAGCTGGCTCCTCTTGCCAAGGTTTCCTGCTGCAGCCAAGGAGCTGAAGTGCCCCCCCCGGCTCTCCGTCACCCCCCTTTGGCCTTTCGAGCTTTCCACCCAGCCTTCCCACAGATAGGGGGCGCCCCCCCCGCCGGGACTCACCTTGTGAGCGCAGGTCCCCTGATTCTCTCAGGTTCGTCTGCGACCCTGCGGGGCAAAAGAGAGGAGCAGCAATGAAGAGGATGTGGGGAGTGGCCACGGGCTTTGCCCCCCTCCCTCAGGTGGGTAGGGTGCACCACCAGGCTTCATCTGGGGAAGCCCCCCCCTCCACCGTCAGCCTCCAGGTCCAGATCCCCTGGGAGGCGGCGAGGGGGACACGGGCAGCCTGGGAGTGGCTCTTGCCATTCAGGACTACAACGAGGGGCTCTCCGGGGCCACACACTGCCCCAGAGTCTGCTGCCCAGAGAAAGGGGGGAGGGCTCCTCCGGGGCTCTGCCCCTCCCTCGCCTGTTCCTAGGGGCAGGGGCTCGGGCGGCTGCTTTGCCTGGGTGCCTTGCAGCCAGGGCCGAGCAGCCGAGGCCCAAGCTGACCGCCTGGGTGAGGACAGGGAGCAGGCTGGGCTTTTGCAGGGCTCCCATGCAGGAGCTGGCCTGCCGCTCTGCCTCCACCTGCGCGAGGGGCTTTGGGGCGCTCACAGGCGGGCCCTGGGCTGGCCCGGCTCTTAGGCGGCCTTGCTTAGAGCCCCAGGTGGGCAGGGGGCACCTCGGGCCTGGCTCCCACCTGCAGCAGAAGGAAGAGAGCCCTGGAAATCACCTTTTGCGCCTCTGGAATGGGGGAAGGCCAGCGGGGGGGGAGGCGCTCTGGAGCAGCCAGGCGCAGCC
>NW_015387372.1:0-29401 GCF_001527695.2 Protobothrops mucrosquamatus | reverse complement strand
GGGGGGGGGGGAAGGAAGCAGAGCCCAGGATGTGCAGGGGAGAAGCTCCTTCCGGCTGGTTTTCGGGGTCAGGCTCCCTTTCACCTCGGACTGCATCAGAGGGGCCCCCCAGAGGCTCCTCCGGCTGAGCCCCCCAAAAGCAGAGTGCGAATCCTGCCCTGCCCAGTTGTACCTACGTGTCCTCCGTGAGCCAGGCAGCTGCCCGCCCTTCCTTCTGCCGCCTTTGACACCCCCACCCCCTCCTTGGGGCTCTGGCTCCTCCCTCAGTCCACAAAGACCCCCAGATCCTGCAAGGCCCCGCCCATCTCCTTTTCTGCCCCACAGCCCTGCCAAGGGACTTGTGGGGCCCATGGAATCCTTCACTTCCACGCCCCCCTGGTTGGGGGAAGGGGCTTCCGGTTCTAACTTTCCTGTCTTGGACTGCTGGGACTGGGCAGGGGGTGGCCCAGAGCCTCCCTCTCCTCTCCCAGGAGGGTCTCCGGGGGCCTTCAGCTAAGCAGCGCTGGGGAGGAAGCAGCTGCGCCCAGGGCTCCTCGGGGGGGGCTTGAGAAGCCATGCGTGCCCCACCCAGAAGTCATGCTCCTTTGCTCGCCCTCCCGGGGGGGTCCAAAGCTTTCCATCAGAGATCATCACCCTCACCCCCACCATTTAGGAAATCTACCAGCCCCCCCCCGCCCCCGACTCCCAGGGCCTCTGCCAGCTTTATAAGTGCCCACCCTTTAAAAGCAGGCAGCTTCCTTCCTATTTCGCCAGCACAGCGGCTGCAGCTATGCAAGGACTTGGGGGTGGGGGAGGGGAAGAGACCCCTTGGTTTTCCCTGGGTGGGAGACCAGGGCCAAGCAGGCTGGGAAGGACCTGGGGAAGGCTTCACAGGGGGTCCCCAAGGCCGGGGTGGGGGGCTGAGGAGGGGCTGCGCAGGGGGGCCTCCGTGGGGCAGAGGCGGCTTCCTTCAGACGGGAGACCCTCAAGGCAGGCGGGCACCAAACCCCTGCCGGGCCGGGCGCAGCTGCGCCTGGCAGCCTCCGAGACCCGCAGGGGGAGGCCTGGCCCAGTGGGGCAGTACTGGGGGAGGGTCTTGAAGGCCCGGCTCGCTCTGGAGTGGAACGGAGGTGCTAAATGTCCCCCAACCTCCCCCCCTTCCTTCTCTTCCTCCTTGGAAGTACAGAGTCCTTGACTTACAGCCGTTTGTTTAGTGACAGTTCAACAGTGCAGAAAAAAGTGGCTTATGGCTCTTTTCCACACTTATGACTGACTGTTGCATCATCTCTGTGGTCATGTGATCAAACTCAGTCACTTAGCAACTGACTTGTGTTTACGACGGTCGCAGGGTCCCCTGGGGGTCAGGGGATCCCCTTTCGCCAGCTTCTGACGAGCAAAGTCAATGGGAAAGGCAGATTCACTTAAGAACCGTGTTCCTAATTTAACAACTGCAGTGATTCACTTAACAACGGTGGCAAGAAAAGTTGTAAAACGGGGCAAAGCTCACTTAACAACTGTCTCCCTTAACAACGGCCATTGTGGGCTCAGCTGCGGTCATAAGTCGAGGACTGCCTGTATGTTATCTGCAGAGGGGCCAGGAAAGGGGCCGAGGGGCTGCCTGCAGTCCACAAACTAACTGCCCCCCCCCTCCTCGGTTACGACGTCGGGGGGGTCGAGGGTGGGGGCGGGTCCGGCGAATGGAGGCCCACTCGAAGCTCCAGTCAAACGACTTCTCCAACCTCCACCGGGCCGACGCCGAGACTCCGTCCCACCCCCGAAGCACCCTCTCCCAGCCGCTCCCCCCGCCGGGCAAGACGTGCGGCCACGGTGCGGCCAGGCGCACTTGCCCCCCATGGAAGGTGCTGCGGATGTTGGTGCCGCGAGAGAGCCGGCTGCGGTCGGAGGAGGAGGAGGAGGTGGCAATGCTGTGGCTGGAGGGGGAGGCCGGGGGCACCCGACTGGCGCCTGAGCTGCGGGGGGAGGAAGCAGAGGGCCACTCAGGGCGCGGCAAGATTCTTCGCCACCAACAAGGGCGGGTGGGGGGCCCAGAAGAACTTCGGGGCAAAAGATTTGAGACATCCCAAAGTTTTGGCCTTTGAGCCCTGAGCCACAGCTGGCCTCCTGCAGCCCCTCCAGGCCAGAGGTGGCACCCGTCCGTCCTCCTTGAGATGCTGACCGAGCCTGGACTCTGGGCACGAGATGACCCAAGGCCCTGCTACCGCGATGGGATGCCCAGGGCGACTCAGGAGCCGTGGGGCAGGTGCTCGCAGGCATCCTGTGCCCCCCTTGCATTCCTCTCTGGGGAGAAGGAAAGGGGGCTTCTGGGAGGGGGCCACTACCAAGATGGACATGGCTTTCTTGGTCCTGTTGGGATGCAACAGTTTCTGTTTTTCCCTCCGGAAATGAGAATACATCTTCAGATGCACCGTTTCTCAGTCACTTGAAGGTGGGTGGACTTCAACTCCCAGAATTCCCCAGCCAACATGGCTGCCCAGGGAATTCTGGGAGTTGAAGTCCACTCAACTGGAAATGGCCACGGTGGAGACACCCTGCCCCAGAGCCACCACAAGGCTACCCCACACGCCCCGCCCCACCCAAGTCCACCTGTTCTCCTTCCCATTCTGGAGCAGGGAGGGGCGGTCGCCCCCAGGTCTCTCCGTGCAGACGTAGGTATTCCGCCGGGTCATCATACTGGATGGGATGTTATTCTGAAACAGGAAGGAAGACGGCCGGTTCAGAACCTGGGTGCCAGGTAGGCCAGAGGGGCTCTGGGCCCCCCAAAATCAGGGGGATGGAATGGGGTCAGCTGCATCAGATTCTCAGCATCCAGGTCTTCGGCAACTTAGACATTAACAGAATTAACAGAGTTTGAAGGGACCTTGGAGGTCTTCTAGTCCAGCCCACTGCCTAAATAGGAGACCCCCATTCTGGATAAATGGCTATCCAATTTCTTCTTAAAAACCTCCAGTGATGGAGCACCCACAACTTCTGGAGGCAACTTCTGTTCCGCTGATTAATTATTCTGTCAGGAAATTCCTCCGTAGTTCCAGGTTTCCTGACAATTAAATCAGTGAAACGGCTTCCCTCCAAAGGTTGTGGGTGCTCCAACGCTGGAAGTCTTTAAGAAGAGTCTGGACAGACACTTGTCTGAAATGGTGCAGGGTTTCCTGCCAGAGCAGGGGGTTGGACTAAAAGATCTCAAGGGTCCCTTCCAACTCTGTTCTTCTGTAAACCCAGACACGGAAGAGGCCCCAGGGGTCACCTAATCCAAGTGCCTCTTTGGGCAGGATCTGCTTCGGCTTGGACACAAGAAGCGTGACCGGAAAAGTAGGTTCTGGGTTTGGGGAGACCCGGCTGGGAGCCAGTTTTTGCCTGGCTCCATGAATGCCGGGCACAGGAGGACCCGGGCGGTGCCCCAGTCCCATCCTGCAACCCCCGGCGTCCAAGGAAAGCCCCTTGGTCCTGGCAGGGACGGAATGCCTTTCTCCCGAGGCCCTGGGGGAATGACCCTGCCCCCCCCAAAAGAGGGTCCGTGCTGAGGGAGGAGGCTGAGACCGCCAGCCCCCCCTCCTTACCGTGTTGACCGCGGTGTCCTTGCGCCGGTCGGGGATCTCCGATTTGTTGGGGTTGTTTGCGCTGCTGACCATGGGGCTGGAGGGCGGGAGGCCCCCCCGGCCGCTGCTCACCACACTGCCGCTGGTCTTGCGCGAGGGCATCCGCTCCTCCTTCAGCTCCCCGTCCCCGGCGCTGGTCGGGCTGCGCTTGGGGTGCAGGGGGACGGGCGAGGGACCGCCTGGGGGGAGGGAAAGGGGGCACTCTCAGGGGGGACGGCCAGCCTGGAGCCAGCGACCCTGAGGAGGGGGACCAAGGGGCTCAGGACGGAAACTATGGTGGGTTTAATTTCTTTTTCAATTTCCTCTCAGATGAAAACAGAATAAACACCTGTGTTTTTCAAGCAGGTAGTTCTCAACTTACAACGGTTTGTTTAGTGATCATTTGAAGTTACAACACAGTGGAAAAAGTGACTTATGACCGTTTTCCACACTTATGACCATTGCAGCATCCATTTATGGTCACTTGATTAAAATTCGGATTCTTGGCCACTGGCTCATATTTATGACGGTCGCAGGGTCCCGGGGTCACGTGGTCCCCTTTGGAGACCTCCTGACACGCAAAGACAATGGAGAAGCCAAATTCATTTAACAACCAGGTGATTAACTTATCAACTGCAGTGATTCACTTAACAACAAGGTCATAAAAGGGAGCAAAACTCACTTAATAACTGTCTTGTTTGGCAACAGAAATTTGGGGCTCACTTGTAAGTCGAGGACTACCTGTGTTACGTTCCCTTTCTCAACCTGCTGGCCGTCTTGGATGCCCCTCAAACCTCTGGAAGCTCCACAGCTGCTGGAGTTTAGAGGGATCAGAGGACTCCTCGAGGCTATCAAGCCAACCCCCTGCCTGCAAGAGGACCCCAAGCTCCCTCCAGCCTCAGCTTCACACAACTGCCGTGTTCCCATGTTATGATGTGGGGGCCATCCTGGTTCAGACAAAGCTAAGAGAAGGGCTGGGGGTCTGCAAGCCAGGATGCCATGAACAGTCTTAGGAACTGCCTGAGGCCCTCCGACCCCAAGAGGGGTCCTCGGTGCCCCAGAGTCGGCAGAGGCACCGGCCACTTACAGAAATCGCTGTGCCGTCGCTGCCGGTGGTATGTGGAGGAGGCCCGCTGGCCCTTGGCGTGCGAGGAGGACTTGCTGGTGCCGTTGGAGACCTCGCTGGGCGGCCGCGCTCGGGCCAGCGAGAGGCTGCTGCCTGTGCGGGACTCCCCCCCTTCCACCTGCTGGACAGAGCAGAAGGTCAGGCCCCTCAAAGCGATGGCAGCACACGCTCCCCCAGGCACATGCAGGCCTGCAGCTCAGGGGGCAGCTGCATCTCTCTCGGGGGTGGGGGGGGGGTGGAGATGGTTCCTTCCTTAGGCAGCTGGAGTCCGGCTTCTCAGAAGCCAGGGACCCTCCCCCCACACCCAGGGTGGGTCCCACAGCCCCTCGGTCCTTGGGTGGATCCAAATCCTGCCCCCTGTAGCCGAAGGCGAGTCCTGGCCAACTGAGCACATCTGAAGCACGTGTGCCGCCCCACTGCGGCTTTGCATCAGGGAGGCCCCTCCTGCTCTAAGAGGCAGCCGGGGGGGGGGGAAGGGGGGCTTTGGCAGCATCCGTACCTCGTTCTTCCTGCCCAGCAGCAGGTAGGTGGCTGTGACCTCGTTGTACTTTTGGTTGGCCAAGGCTTCCTTGATCTCTTCCCGGGTGTAGCCCATGCCCACCATGACCTCTGGATAGGGAGGAGCGGAGGCAGCGGGTTAACCCAGCCCGAGGCCAGGAGGGGCTAGAAGACCCCACAGCCAACAGGGATGGGCGATGCTGGCCGGCTGCCTCGGTGCCCAGGAGAGCAGCTGGGCCTTGGTAGCAGGCCCCTCAGTCCGGGGCACCTGTCCAGGTGGGGAGACTCAGGCAGCAGGATCAGCCGCAGTCGCGAGGGGGAGGGTCCAGGGCCACTCAACCCCAAGCACGGGGGGGGGGGCGCCCTACCTATGCGCTTGGCATCCGCAAAATCCTCCTCGGGTTCTCGGTAGGGCTTCAGCTCCTCCCCCTCGTAGCCAATATTGATCCACTTGTCCTTCATTATTTGCTGGAGGGGGGGGGAAGAAGTGTTAATGGGGGATCGACCTGCCAATCCTGCCAATGCAGCCCCCTCGGTGCCCACCTGGCACCCTCATAAGCCCCACCTGAGGTATCTGGACACCCGGGTGAGCAAAGGCCAGTCCATGCAGTCCTCAGCACATGCTCAGAGGCACCTTAAATTCTTCACCCTGGGCCAAGGGACTCCCCCCCCATCTCTTTCCAACATGGGTCTCCATTTCAGGGGAGGCACAAACAGCCCCCCAATAATCTACAGGGCGCCTGCAGAGGCTCAACCCCCACCCCTGCCCTAACACGCACTGAGCTGTGCCAGGCGGGGAGGGTGTGGGCTGCTCAGTGCCTCCCTGACACACCATGCAATTATCCCTGAGTCAATTAGGCTAATTACAGTCATTGGTGGGGGGGGAGTCAGGGGAGGAAGGCTCAGCAGTGGGGAGGGCCAGATCCTGTGGAGACGGTTGCTAATTAAAGGCCCGGCTTCTGGTGGGTGTCCGGGAAACTGGCATGGGGGACGGGCAGTGCCAGCTGTGCTCCTCCAGCCCCAGAGGGACCATGAGGGAGGAAGGAGCATCTGGAGCCGCCCAGGCCTGGCAAAGTGCCACGTGGCGCTTGCAGAGGAGCTGGGCCACGCCGGGCCCCCTCACCTCCAGGGTGCAGCGCTTGGCAGGATTCAGCACCAGGAAACGCCTCAGGATGTTTTCGCAGTCCGTGGACATGTAGAAGGGGACACGGTACTTGCCACGCAGCACACGCTCCCGCAGCTCCTGGTGGGGGGGGCAGAGGCCTGTCGGTCAGAGCGCAGCCTGGCTCTCCCCCAGTCCCTCCGGGCAGCCAGTCTGCTGGGGGGGGCAGCGCTGCCTGGCCAAGGGTGCCAAGGGGCTCGTGCCGAGGCCAGTGACTACGTGCCAGGGATATGCCACCCACTCGTTCCCTGGGTGGGAAGCAGCCTTTGCAACTTCAGGCATCGGGCAACCGAGCAGAGTGAGAAGAAAAGACGCTTTGCACAGCGAGACGGGAGATCCGTCATATCAATTAATAAAATAAATAAATAAAAACCAGCAAAGGGCCCCAAGCACAGAAAGGGAAGGCCGTAAGCCCAGGTGGAGGTGCTGAATGCCCAGCTGCCCTTTTCCTTTCCCCGAGGCAGAGGTCCGGCCATCCCGAGTGGATCCAGAGCCAAGAGCCCATCTGGCACAGGCCCCCCCGAGCATCCCAGCCAGCCCCCCCTTTGCAAAGAGGACCGCAGCGGAGGCTGACCTCGGGCTCCCCTCCTTGCAACTGGGGCGCCCCGACCTGCCCTGCTTTCTGCACCCCAAAGCTTCTGCCCCACGGCCTCACCTTGAGGTTCTGCCCATCGAAAGGAAGGGAGCCGCTGACCAGGGTGTACAGAATGACCCCCAGGCTCCAGATGTCCACCTCCGGCCCGTCGTACTTCTTGCCCTGGAAGAGCTCCGGGGCGGCGTAGGGGGGGCTCCCGCAGAAGGTGTCCAGCTTGGAGCCGAGCGTGAATTCGTTGCTGAAGCCAAAGTCAGCTATTTTAATGTTGGCATCCGCATCCAGCAGCAGGTTTTCCGCCTGAGGGAGAGGAAGGGGGGGGGAAAAGTTTGACTGCATCCGAAGTCTAATGGCCAGCAAAATGCTGGACGGAGAAGCTGCCCAACTTGCAGCTTCCGTGGTTCTTCTAGCTCTTCCAGTGAATCAACTCCCACCAACTCTGAGAGCAGGCAACAAGTCTTCCCATTTTACAGGTGGAAGCACTGAGGCTCAGGGGGAAGGTTTCTCCAGGGCCACCTCACAAAATCCAGCCCCTCAGTGTAAGCTTTGGGGGCTGCCCCAGGATGGCTGAACCATTGCCCCCCCCCTCAGGACAGGAATTGGGCGGGGGGAGGGAGAGATGGCATCAGTGCTGAAACTCCCCACCTTCAGGTCTCTGTGTACGATATTCTTCTGGTGACAGTAGTGCACAGCTGAGACGATCTAGGGGTGAGAAGGAGGGGTCCTGGCTAGGGTGCAAGCCTCCCCCCTCATTCCCCCCTCCAGCACCTCCACAGCCCCCTTCCAGGCAACGCAGCTGAGCTGGTGCTTCTGCCCTGGAGACTGGACTCCTCGGCCAGGCGAGTGTCCAGTGGAGGAGGGAGTCTCTCTTAAACCGCCCCCCCATGCCAGAGGGGCCCATTTGCCCAGCACGGTGAAGGGACCCAAGCGGACTCTGCCAGGCAGCCAGAAATGCCCTCCTC
This sequence comes from Protobothrops mucrosquamatus, assembly GCF_001527695.2. NCBI lineage: Eukaryota > Metazoa > Chordata > Lepidosauria > Squamata > Viperidae > Protobothrops > Protobothrops mucrosquamatus. The sequence goes on along the minus strand of NW_015387372.1, from coordinate 21,489 downwards.
TTGCTTGCCCACCCCTGTCCAAAGCCCAAGGAGCGGGCATTCTCGGTAGCACCACGAGGCCCAACCTGTCTGAACTTGGCCCGGGCTTCTTTCTCCTTCATGCGGCCGTGGGACACCAGGTAATCGAAAACTTCTCCTGCACGAAGAGAGGGAAGACGGGCGAGTTAGGCCAGCCTGGATGCCAGGGCCAGAAAAAAGCGATGGTGGGTGCCATGGACATTTGGACCCGGGGCCATTGGTGCCAGGGAAGGGCAGGCGAGGCTTACCGGCACTGGCATACTCCATGACCAGGTAGAGCGTCTTCTCCGTCTCGATCACCTCAAAGAGTTTCACTGCGCAAAGAGCCAGAAGCAAAGTCAGCCTCCCCGGCCTCTACCGGGGGGGGGGGGCTTCTTCACCGACGCTGCGGCTGCCCCCCTCCCCCCCGGTCACCCCCACGAACCTCGCAGGTCTCTTTTTAAGGGTGGAATATTTTGTGTTATTTGGATGCTTAAATGCTGTTGCCACCTCCAAGGTCCCCCGTTGGGGCAAGCGCTAGTGAGGGATGCCGCACTGGGCGAAACTGGGGGGGGGAGTTAAAATTCTGTGCGGCAAGAGGACAAACGGGCACCGAGACCCCACCAGGCGATTCTGCAGCGTTCCTTCCTGGGGGAGTGCGAAGCTTTGCGGGGGGCATCCCACTCCCTGCTCCCCAAAACTTTGCCTCCGTCCGAGATTCTGCTCATTTCTTGGGGGGGTCCTTTTTCTGACCCCCACATCTAGCAAGCTTTTGCAACCTGATGCCCTCTGAGCCCCCCTTCCTCTCTCCCACAAGCTGCCTGCTGAATTGAAAGATGAACCCCCATTTTGCCCCCTCCCTCCCCTGCCCCCCTCAGCTGCTGAAGAGCACGACTTCCTTGGGGAGGGGGGTGACACGTCCACGGGGTGTCCTAGACTTCTGTTTCTTACCAATATTGGGGTGATTTAGTCCTTTCATGATCCTGACTTCTCTGAAGAGCTGCAAAAACGTCCCAAACAGGAGTTAGCTGACCCCTCCCCAAAAACTGCAGCATAACATTTTTCTCTCCAACAATCCCCTCCCTCTGAAATGCAGACCGGTTTTAAATTCCCCCAAACATGGATGTTTCTGTAAAAAGGGAAGGCTCGTCCAGTTTTGCTGGCAAAAGGGAAATGGGCCTTTTCCTTCATTTATCCTCCCCTGCGCGTGAACCTTTATTGTATTATTTTCACTTTTTGCTGTAGCTGCTATTGCTGTAATTTCCAACAGTCACTAAGTGGATGGTTGTAAGTCCTGGCCTGGCCTGGCCTGTCTATGCGATACGGCCCTGGAAGGAGACCTGGGGCTGGAAGGAGGAAGGCGGGGTCTGGTCAGGTACCAAAAGTTTTGAATTTGACCAACTCCGGGGAGGGTCATCAGGCCTGGAACGCAGAAAAGGGCTAATAATGTAGGGCTGGGAGAGCCCTGAGTAAAATCTTGGACTCCCGAAATGTTCATTTCAGCCTTTGAAAGGTCCCTTTATAGCTGCAGAGGAAGGACGGATCGATATCACTCCAGGTAGCCAAGATTTAATTTGTTGTTTAAGAAGAGAGATATTTTCTAAAGCCATTGTACTGGATGCAGGCATTGCGATGCGTTTTAGAGGCTTCTCTTTAGATCTTTTTCTTTCTTTTCTTTTTCATGTGCATTAGCAATAAAATGATAATAACACATTAAAAAAAAGTTCTGGGGACTTGCCATGAGCCGTCAAAAGTGCAGGGTCAGGCTTCACCGGTCCCAGGCAGCCTTTCCTCTGTGCTTACATTTATGTCTCTCTCTCTCTCTCTTTGCAGTTTGGCTCACTTGCCAGAGCTCTTTGCTCTGAGTGTCTACAGCACCCGGCTCTGGGAAGGGCCCCTAGGTTTGATCTGCAGATAATGGATTACCGGGTTGTCAGGTTTGAATTGACTGTGGTTGTCTTGCCAGGCTGTGCTGGGGGTTGAATGGCCTTTAATTGATTAACCATGATTAATAATAACCCCTTTCAAGAGGATCTCCCAAAGCAGTTTTTGCATAATTAAATTATAATGAATAACAATGCTGCAGAGCATGTCTGGCTGTCTGCTTGCCCTTCTCTCAATTTCATTCACTCCCAGTGAAGACACTTTTGGAAAATTCCGGGGGGTGGGTGGGTGGGTGGGGGTGTTTCTGTGCATCTGAAGGGCACTTTCCGCCCCACCCCCACCCTGTCAGTCACAACATAGACCCCACATTCCCTTCAGGGCTCTCACTGACCATCCTTGGCCACTGATGGGGAGTCTGGCCCCTCAACACAAAGGAAAGCTGGGGCACCCAAAGGGTCAGCGGCTGAACCAATGGCGACGGAGTCTGCCCCTCTTCCCTGAAGCTCATTTGTCCTGGAGAATCCAGCCACTAATTAGCAGGCCCGCCCCTCCCCCTCCCCCTGGGATGCTGGCAGAAGCCGGGTTTCCACAGCGACCAGCTTAGACTCTGAGCCGTGATTAGGGAGGGGGGCAATGGGGAGCAGTGTCTCCCCTCCCCCCCACTGCTGGCAGGAAAGGCAGGGAGCCAAGAGGGAAGGGGGAGGAGACCTCAACCTGCATTGCTCAAGTCCCTCCCTCCGAGGGTGGCACCCTGCCTGCCAGGCGGGGAAGGGGCTGGTTAGGCCTGCAGAGGGGAGGGGGCTGCATCTCCTTGTGGGGCTGCCCTTTCTGGGCAGATGAGGCCATGGCACCCCTCCCTCCGTGCCCCCCCAGGTCCCCTGGAAGGGGATACAGTGGGCAGCTGGGCTCGGAAGCCCCCCCTTCATCCCCCCAACATTTGCTCACCTTCTGGAGACTTGTTGGATTGAGCTGCGTCTTGTCAATGATTTTGATAGCCACCTGGGGAAAACACAATGCAGAAAATCAGTGGGGCTCCCAGGGTGGGGCCTCACAAGGACTGGGCTGAGGCCTCAGTGGCTCCATGGAGTGGGGAGGGGGTCACGGGCCTCCTATGCCCCCACCTCAGCCAATTCAAGAGGGAAACCCACAGCACCACACACCGGGCTGGCTGTCTCTGGGGTTGGGCGCTTCTCTGGGTCTGTGGGGAGCCCTTCCCTAGTTCACCCAGCGACCTTCCCCTTTGCTTGCCAGCTCTGCGTCTCCCCTGGCCAGTTTCAGCTGTAATGGGGGGGGGAACTCTCCCACTTCCCCAGCAATCTGTGACACCCCCCCCCCAGGTCCTCCATGCCCCAAAGGTCACCCAGCCTCTGCCTGACTCACCTCCCTGCCGGTCAGGATGTGCCGGGCCAGCTTGACCTTAGCGAAGTTGCCCTTGCCGATGGTCTTGAGCAGCCGGTAGTTGCCGATGTGGGGCTGCTCGTCGGGGCAGGAGGCGATGGAGTTGCGGCACCGGGCACCCAGCGAGCGGCTGGACCATGACGAGCCCTTTTCGGACCGGCTGCTGGCCAGGGTGGAGGGCTGGGGGGACAGTGGTGGCGTCACCGGCAGGGGGGCCGGCTCGAGAGTCACCACCGGGCAGCGCTGGTGCTAGGGGGCAAAGGAAGGGTTACTGGGGTGCTCACATAATGGGGGGCAGGAGCCCTGCCTGCTGGCAGCCCCATTTCTCCGGGTAAGCCTTCGCCAACCTGTGCCTGACGCTTACCACCCAGAACTCACCCCCCCAACTATCCTTCGATGCTTGTGACCACTAGCTCAGAGAACTTCCCTGGGCACCTTCCTCCCCAGGAGATCCCTCTTGGTCCCAGGAGTGGCTCCCTAGATCCTCTGTGACTGCAGAGTCGGGTGGCCCAAAGAGACCCGGCTACCACGTTGCCTCAAGCCATGTTTTCTAACCCGGGTTTTGGTGCCTAAGCGGTCATTCTCGAATCATGCAAGACCAAATCGCTCAAGGCAGTGCGCACACTCAGCCCGCGGGTCTTGCCCTCCTGGCTTTGGCTTGCGGGTGAAGGAACTGTGCTGAGTCTCCAGTCCGGTACCAGCTGCCTTAATGTGTGAATGCAGCCAGAATGAAAAGCGAGCAAGGAAGTTATGCTGGGAAGAGACAGAGAAGCAGCTGGGGCTCCAGGGGATTTGGGCCATCTCCTGAACAGGGGGGTCGTTCACACAACCCACTGAACTAACCCACTTCCTGGGTTCGTACAACATACTGAACCATGAACTAACCAAATTCATTTATTAATTAACCAATTAATCAATAGAATAGCTTGCCTCTTGGTGGTGTGGGTGCTGCATCACCTGAGGTTTTCAAAAATGGACCACCTTTTGACCTGGATGGTATAAAGCTCCTGTCTTGAACAGGGGGCTGGACTAGAAAACCTCCGAGGTCCCAACCCTAGGACCCTATGTTTCTAAAATGGAGTAGATTCACACAACCCTCTAAGAAAACTATCCAAGGGGAAGACTAACCACAGTTGATTCTTCAACTGATCCAGTTTGGGGGTAGTGTGAACCCAGCCTCCGACTCCGACAACACCCAAAGCCTTTGCTACGCAGTGCCCCGTGCCGTGCAATCAGCCAGTGCCTTCTGGGCGCCGATTGCCCTCCCTGTTCTGGGCACAGCTTTCTGCATCTGTCGGCCAAGGGTGGGCACCGGGGGCCCAACCGCACGGGGCCGGAATGGGCAGGGCCAGGCAGCCCCTTCACCTTCGCCTTCACCTTTGGAGCGTTTCGAAGATGGACGTTGCCTTCCACCTCCCTGCTCACCATGGCCAGATGAGTTAGGGCACAGCATTTAGCAGGGACGGAGCCCAGACAATGCCACAGCCTCTCCAGCTGAAAGAGCTCGGTTGCAGCTTTCCAGCAGTGCCAGATTGTGCCCGTGGCCACACCATGCCCAGTGCCAGAATTCTGGCTGGCAGACATCCTGGGGACGGGGGGCATTTCCCATGGCTGAGAACAGAAAGGCCAAAGGTTGAAAGGGCCTTCTCCATGGCACAGAGTGGGTGTGTGGGGGGGTTGTGTGTGTACCCTCCCAGTTGGGTTTTACAGACCACTAAGACGAGGGTGGCGCTGCAGGATTCTGGGGGAGAGTTTGGGGGGGAACCTGATCAAAAGAGCTCTTGGTCTCCTTTCCTTTCTGCAGGATTCGCAACAGCCTGCCCATGACTCAACCTGCCCCACCAGATGACCTCTTAAGGGCCTCGTTTCCCTTGGTGGAAATGCTTGGAGGAGAACCCCCCCCCCCAGGCTGCCCTCCCTGCAGCAGTGAAGAATGCCGGGCAGAGACACCCGGAAGGAGCCGGGTGTGACGATGACCTTGTTACTTGTTTCCAGTTAGAACAAACCTCCTTTTGTGGCTTCTGGCCCTGGGCTGGGCGGGGGAAGCGGCCATAACACGGCTACTTGTTGGGGGGAGGGTAAGGTCCGAGATTCCCACCTGAAAGTAAATCTTATCTGCTGAAGAGCCGGGCCTGCGAGGAGGAGCATTTCTTCCCCCCCCTCCCCATCCTCTTGGCAGGCAGCCACAAAGCGGCCCTTTTCCTCACCCACACCCCTCCAGCCAGCTGCCCTGCAGAGTTAGGATTACAAGTCCCACAATCCCCAGCCAGGAAACATTCCCTTTGGCCCAGGGGCTCCCGTTCATAACCAACAAGGCTCTGAACTCAGCCATAAGAACGCAGCAAGGACACGCATGTAGCACACACACACACAGACCCGTCTGTCAGCTCTTCCCAGAGCCCTCTGACCGCTGACCGCCCGCTCCCTGGGAATACAGGCAGTCCTCAACTTACGACCACAGCTGAGCCCAACATGTCTGTTGCTAAGTGAAATGTTTGTTAGGTGAATTTGCCCCATTTCACGACCTTTCCTGCCACGGTTGCTAAGTGAATCATTGCAGCTGATGAGTGAGTAACCTGGCTGTTAAATGAATCTGGCTTCCCCATGGACTTTGCTCGTCAGAAGGTCGCAAAAGGGGATTGCATGACCCCGGGACACCACGACCGCCAGAAATACGAACCAGTTGCCAAGCATCCAAATGTTGATCACGTGACCATGCGGATGCAGTGATGTGAAACTCGGCCCATGAAGGCCGACCGAGGGGAGGACCTGGGCACGCTCCCCTTCCGAAACCCGAATGGGGCAAGGAGAAGAAAACGGGCCCCTCCAGAAGCACAGGATATGGAATAATGAGAACAATTAACCAGTGGAACAGCTTGCCACCAGAAGTTGTGGGTGTTCCATCACTGGAGGTTTTCAAGAAGAGATTGGATAGTCTTTTGTTTGGAATGGTGTAGGATAAGGGGTTTCAACCTTGGGAACTTTAAGACTTGTGGACTCCCTGGGGAATTCTGGGAGTTGAAGTCCACAAGGCTTAAAGTTCCAAGGCTGAACACCCCAGTGGTATGAGGTCTCCTGCTTGAGCAGGGGGTTGGATTAGAAAACCTTCAAGGTCCCTTTGTGCTCTCTTTTCCTTCCTTCCTTCCTTCCTTCCTTCCTTCCTTCCTTCCTTCCTTCCTTCCTTCCTTTTCCTCCCTCCCTCCCTCCCTCCCTCCCTCCCTCCTTCCTTCCTTCCTTCCTTCCTTCCTTCCTTCCTTCCTTCCACCTGATTCGAGAGAGAGGTTGCTGCTGCTCACCTCTTTCTGGCCCCATGTCTAAAGGGGGATTCTTGGGGGGGAGAGAACAGAGATCGCCCCCCCCATGCAGCTGACCAGGCAAGGAATGGAGCCAAGGAGGTGGGGGGGGGGTGCAAAAGTCAGAAACTTTGGCTGGCCTCCTCAGCAGGGGCGTTGGGGAACAAGGAGGCCTGCTTTCAGAGGACTCTCCTTCCCTGGGCAGCTGGGCGGGGGGGGGGGAGCTGGACACAGGCCTGCTGGAAAGCTCCCTGCGTTTGTTTCCTCGGTGCAGGAATGCCTCGGTGCATTGTGGGATGCCCAGGAACGCTGCCTGTCCTCTCGTGAGTGCGCAGGGCAAGGGGAGGAGGGAAGGGCTTCGGCGCCCCCCCTCTTCAGCACTCATCAATAATGCACTGGAAAACAGCGCTGCACGCTTCAAAGAAACGGCAGGGTGGCGGTGCCCCTGGTGTGTGCCTGGTGTGTAGATCCTCTCACTCCAGGGGGGGACCTTTTGGAATGCCTGAGGCGTGCAAAACACTGCCGTCCTTTGGACACCCCCTTTCCCGTGCCCGAGGCGAGTGCAAATCCTGGGCACATCATGAAAAAAAGGGTGCTGGGTACACAGCCGGTTCTAGGCTGCAGTAAAACCAACCATGACTCAAGGAATTTCAGTGCCAGATCCGTCTTTCAGTCACCAAGCAGGCCAGAAGGGGGTCGCTTGGAACAAGGCCTTCAGCCCAGGGGTCGCACCTGCCCTGGCACCCCCCAGCCCCAAAAGGTTTTGGCCCCCAGTCAATCCGAAGAGAAAGCCTTCGCCAGAGTCTTGTATCGCCCCCCAGTACAGGTGGGGGAAAGGAAGGCACCCAGGAGGCTGAAGGTGAGACCGATGCCAGTGGGGCCTTGGGCCAGGGAGGTGGAGTGCCACTCGGTCCCACGACCCCCCTCAGGCATGGAAATCCTCTGGGCGATTCCCTCACCTGCTTTTCCAGCCTACCTCACAGGGTTGTTGTAAAAAATCTGGAGCTCTTGGACCAAAGCCAGGATAGTAATCTAACAAATCCATAACAAATAAACTGGGACTATTCATTCCCTGTCTTTTTATACAGCTTTTGCTTGCTAACATTCCAATTTAGGTTACTACCTTTAAACTGCTGAAAATGTGGTTTGTTTTTCCCTACCGCTCTCCTTAACAGAGGCTCCTCTCTGGGTCCTTTGCCCCACGGCTTCCTCTCTGATGGGGTCCAGGGGAAAGTTGTTAGCAGACCAGCCTTCCTTCCCAGCTTCCCACCCCTCTCCTTTCTCAAGGCACCAACCCTGGCAGGACCCTGCGGGCAGGGCCAACATCCTCCCTGGTCTGGCCAAGAAGGCCCCCCCCCCACAGCACCCACACCAGCCCCGGACTGAGCCCCAGAGCGCACCTGGCCTCTCCCCCCAGATCCAAGCCGGACTCTGCGTGCAAATCTGGACCTCCTCATTTCCAGCCAGACCTCTGTGGCTCTCAGGGGCTCCACATCGCTCAAAAGCCAAGCCGGAGAGCAGATCTGCAAGCCTCAGGCTGCCCTCCGGCTTTACTCACGGGCAGGGAGGCAGCGCAGGTCCCGGGACCCTGGGAGGCTCTCTGAAGCGCCCGGACCCAGGTGGGACTCAGGGCAGCACCTTCGCTCAGCAGCGGCTTCTGCCAAACTGGCAAGTCGTTCACTCCCCGGAAGCCCCAAACGTTACTAACTTTTAATCCAGGAAGATCATCACAACAACAACAACAGAGGAGGAGGAGGAGAGCCCAGGTGATCCAGGAAGCAGCCCTGCCCTGACACCTCATCTCCGAGAGCCACAGAGCCAGCAGCTGCTGCTCTTTCAGGGGAAACCGGAATGGCGGAGGAGCTCCCCAACTGGGTGAGCGTCCCACTCGGAGTGAGAGGCTGGGGCACACCCAGGCAGCCGCCCGGCAGGGAAGGCCTGCACAGGGGTGGATCCACGCCCTCTCTCCAGGCCCACACGGCAAGGGTGTAGCATCCCCCTTGAGTCAGGGCTGTTTACAACCACCAGGTCCTCCAGAAGGCACAGAGCAGCCCGGGATGACTTGGGCCCAACTCTTGGGGGGGGGATGTTCTCCAGCCCAGCCTCCTCAAGGCCCAGCCGCACAAGGAGAAGCCGTTGGCCAAGGCCAGGGGGAAGGCAGGGAGCTAGGAATCTCAAGGTTGCAAAGCAGGAGATGGTGCCCGTCAGTCTCTGCCAACCTGGCATGGCCGAAGTCTCAGGGCTCTGGAGCCGCCGTTCTCCTCAAGGGTGTAACGTGGGGCCAGGGGCAGCAGCTTCGTACAGAGCTCCGGGTGCCCGTTGGAAGCTCGGGGGAAGGGGCATTCGTGGCAGGGAGTGCTGGGCCCTCCCTCGGCTCCTCTGGCTGCAGGACGGGCATCGGAAGGGCCAGCTCCTCTCCCTCCTCCCCTCAAGGAGAGGGACTCCGTGGCTTTGAACAGGCAGGGCCTGCGGCCTTCCAGCTGTTCTTCACTGGGTTCACTGGCTTGGGCTACCAGGAGCTGCAGTTGCCTGGCCCTGTTTGGAGGCCCCCCCTGAACTGGTTTGGCAAAGAGCTCTCGAGCAAGATGGCCCCTCCTGTCTCACTCAGTCGTTCGCACTTTCTGCACTCCTTGATCTGAGTGAGCTGCTGGGCTGAAGCTGCTTGGGAGCCACACCCGGGAACTCCCAGGCCCAGGCAGGTAGGGGCAGGCTGCATTGCTCACTTGCAGGCCAAAGGAGTTCTCAGCACATGCTCAGAGGCACCCTGGTCATTTGACAGCTACTGGCCATGGACGCAGGTGCTAGGGGCGATGCCTAGCTGGCTGCCATGGTGAGGACCTCGCTGCCATGGCAACACAGCGGTGCGGCACTCTTCAGGAAGCCTTGGCGATTGGCGATGTGGCTGACAGCAGTGGCGGCGGCAGAGAGGGTGGGGCCTGAGCCAAGGAAGGCCTGGCAGACAGCAGCCGTGGGCCTGGGGGGGGGGGCAAGCGAGCAAGCACCAGCACAAGGGGAGGGAAGGGGCACTGACCGACCTTTGTCGGGGGAGGGTTCGCCCACTCGTGTCAGGTGCTCGTGCGCCTTCCTCTACGCTGTCCTTCGACCCTAAAGTTGTACTTTCCTCCACTGTAGGAAACAGCGTGTCTGTATTTATGTGGGCGGGTGACGTTGACCTCAGGGTGTGCCGAAGTCTTATCGGACGACCACAACGATCCCACAGTTAGTTCTCCGGAGAAAGTCTGTGCTTGGTGGCCCTGAGAATCTCTGGGGCCCAGGGCACGGGGCCTTTTTGCATCCAGGAATTGTCAGAGGCAAAACCAGGGCCTGCACCCACCTTCCCTCAAAACCCCAGAGACCATTTGCTGACAGTCTCCCCCACTTGGACAGCCCTTGACAAGGGGCGCAAATCCAGGTGCAGCCAAACAGGCAGAAGTAGCTCAACCTCCGTGGGGGAGGGGGACCTGGCTAGGCTGACCCAGGCAGCACCTAAAGCGCAAGGCACGGGCATTCACACGACACTCAGTCCACACCCGCCATTCTGCCTGGCCAAGGACACAGAGGCTTGCTTCTAACGTCTTTTGGCAAAACCTGGTCAGGCCGTTTGGTTACAAACACATCAAGAAGGAGCCAACTTATAAGGGCCCCCAGGAAGTCCTGAAAATGGCAGGTTGTGTAGGCTTTTCTGAGAGGAAGCCCCACAGAAGAAGGGCCCGCACAAACACACATGCTTCAGACTACATGATGGGGAGGGGGGAGAATACTTCTTGTTTCTCTCCTGTGGAAACAGCTGGGCAGAGACCCACACCCCCCCCCCGGGACACCAGATAAGAGCAAGCAGGTCTGCACCCAGGACATCCCCTCCCCTGGGAGAGTATTCCGGGACAGTAAGAAGCTCCTGGGGTGTCTGTGGAGGTGACCAAAGCCGGGGGGGGGGATGCAGAGAATTGGGGGGGGCTCGGCCTGCAGACCACTGCCCGCCTTTGGGGCACTCCTTCGGGCAGCCGAGGGTGCTGGGGCGGCCATCGAGATCTCCCGGCCGGAGACCCGCTTCCCAGCCCCTCGGAAAGGACCCCCTTTGACCGCTCGCCTGCCGCCTCCTGCCTTCCCCCCCGGGCTGTAGCGGGCGAGGCCGCACGCAGCGCGGCAAAAGCAGCCGAGTCACTGCCGGGAGCTGCGGGCTGCCCCTCGCCTTCGGCCGCTCACCGGGAGCCCCTCCGCTGCCCCCGGCGAGGCCCACCGCCCGGCCCGCTAATACCTCCGCCAGGGCTCCGGCCCCCTCGCGGGCCTGCCTGGGAAGCCGCGGAGCGCCGGCGGGCGGCCCAGCGGGGGGATCTCCGCCCCGAGCTGCTCGTGTTCCGCTCCGCGGGTCCCGGCGCCGACCCCCCACCCTCGCCCCGCAGCGGAGGAGCCGAGCCGGCGCGGAAGCGCAGCCAACCCCGCCGCCAACGCCGGGCTCCCCGCAGCGCCCGCCCGACCCAGCCCGGCCTTCGTCCGGCCCCGGTGGACAGGAGGGGCCGCCGCCGCCGCGGGAAGACTCACCGGCTCGGAATTGCGTTCGTTGCCCGCCGCCAGGGCGATGCGCAAAGACATCTTCTCCCGCGGTCCAAGCCCGGACACGGCGGGGGCGACGACGGCCGCTTGCCTCCCCCGAGCGGCCACTCATGCGCCCCGGCGCGCTCGGAGGGCGAGGGGCGAGGGGGGGCTGAAGGGAGGCGGCTGGAGCGGCGGGGGCGCCTCTGAGCGGAGACGCGGCTCGAGCGGCGCCTATTCGGCTCGGGGGGCCATGGGGGCGGGGGGTGGCGGGGCTGCCGCCGCGAAGGCAGGCCCGGGGTCAGTCCGCTCTCGGCCGCCGCCTCTCGCTCGCCGTCACTGCCGCCTCGGTGCCCGGCCCGGCCGCCGCACTCTCCCCGCAGGCAGGAAGGGGTAGCGGCGCTTCCTGCCACCCCCCATATGGCTGCGTCCCCGCGCTGGGGGGGAGGGGGAGGAGGAGGAGGAGGAGGAGAGAAGCGGACGCAATCCGAGCCCCGGGAAGCCCCCCCGTCGCCCGGAGCGGCTCCTGAGCCCCCCCTCGGCCAGGCGGGGCGCGGTTCAGCGGGGGCTGCTGCCTGGGGGAGCCGGATCCATGGGGGGAGGCGCCGGCATCGGCCGCTGGGTCGAGGCAGCGGCTGCTCCGGGCGGCCGGAGAGGCGGGCGTCGCGCAGGAGGAGGAGGGAGGAGGAGGAGGAAGGGAGAACGGGGAAAGGAAGGAGGGCGTCGAAGAGGAGGCCGGACCGGGTAGACGACACACGGCAGGCGCAGGAAGCGCCCCCGAGCTGCTTAAAGACGCCGACAGCGGCGGTCCGAGAGGCGCGCCGTGGACCCGGCGGAGGGCAGCGCCTTCCTTCGAGCCCGGGCAAGCGCGGGGAGGGCTGTCGTGGGAGGTGGGCAGCCGCCCGAAGGACGATTCTGGGCCGGGAAGGCCGCCGGGGGCTCAGGCAGCGGGAAAAGCAGCTCCCAAGGCCAGCCGGTGTGGTTCGGTTGCTATTCCCGAAGTCACGCCGCTTTCTGGTCCCTGAAATGCCGCAGCGACCTGGAAGGATGTTTTTCGGAGCGCGCGCGGAGGCCGAAAGCCCGGCAACCAGAGGGAGGAGGAAGCGCTGCCCTTTGATGCTGGGCCGCAGGCGGAGAGGCCGGTTCGGATGCAACGGGATTCCTCACCGAGGACCCACGATTGGGGGGGAGGGGCGGGGGTGTGTATATTCCCTTCTCCCGGGCAGTTGGCGACTGTGTGCTGCCCTGAGAAGGCGCTTCCTCCAGGCAGTGTGAGCCGGGCGAAGGCTGCTGGACGCGGATGTCCCTGGAGCTCCGAGCTAGCCTGTCGTGCCCGCTCTCGCCCGGCTTCTCCCCCTGGGCACAGCCGGCCAGGAGACCGGGTGAGCAGGAGAGGGGGAAGGAAGCCTTTGGGGGCAGGTCGTGATTGCCCATCCTGGGAGGGGGGCAGTCTGCTCTCTTCTCCGGCCAGGGTGGAAGCGAAGGATCAGCCATGGCAACCGGCTCGGACTTCACGGCGGGGCCGGGGCAAAACGGCCTGCTTGCATCCCACCCTCGCCCGTCAGTGGGCTACGTGGCCATTCCGGGCTTTGGGCCAGTCTCCCGGTCATGTTTTTCCGAGGGTGGCCTGGGATAGGTCATACATGACGTATTAAAAGGTCTTAGGCCGGCAGGCCCGTGCAGAGGCGCGTAAAGGCCTTCGAAGGAGAATAAAGCACGGAAATTATGTGCGGCTCGCTTCCTTCAAGCAGGGCTGTCCACCTGGCAAGGTGAAGACCTGGGGACTTCAGATCCCATAATCCCCCAGCCAGCATCGCTGGGAGCTGAAGTCCCGGGTCTTCACCTTGCCCGGCCTTCGTGGGAAGCTCCGCCTCCAGCCGCGGCCCTTCCGTGTGGGAAACGTGTGGCATGCGGAGGGCAGGGGAGACCCACGCTCCTGGGCGGGCCGTGCACAGCCGCAACCCTCTGCAGCCTCCAACCGGCAGCCGCGATCTGAGTGGGGGCCGCGGATGTCCAGGCTGGCGTTTCACCTTTGCCACCGGCCAGCGAAGAGGGCGAAGGTGCCCGTTGGCTGCAGCTCGCGGGGGGGAAAGCCGGGGGGAGCAGCTTCTTTGCAGGGACGGCGATTGTGCAGCATCCCGGCAGGGATCCCCACGGACTGCGCGGACGGACGGACGGATCGGGATCTGCCGCCGAGCAGCCGGGATTTACTGAACCGGCGGCGACCGAGCTCCGGTTCACGAGACACACAGAGAGACACACACACACCGCCCATTAGGCGCCCCCCGCAAAGTCGGCCGGGAGGACGGGCAGCCCGCAGCCCCACGGCTCACGCGGGGAGGGGGGTCTCCAGGGGGCGCCCAGTTTCGCCCGCAGGATGCCCGCCCTGCCCGCTGCCTTGCAGGTCCCACGCAGCGGCCAGGCACCGCCCCTGCCGGCGCTGATTGGCTGCGAGGCGGCATGGAGACAGACCGAGGAGGCCGAGCGGCTCTCACCAGCGCTTTCTATTGGCAGGAGGCGCAGCCAATCGATGTCCGTCAAGCCAGCCCTTAACTCTTGCCTGCCCTGCCGGAGGTACGAGGGAGGCGACTCTGCGCAGGCGCAACTCCGCATGCGAGCCGAATGCTTCCGCAGAGGCGGTCCCCGGTGCTCCGCCGCTCCCCGCGCGGGCTGGAGCCGTTGCTCCGCGACCCGATGCAACCCAGGGGGCTTCCCCGACAGGCTCTGAGCCTCCGCCCTCTAGGCGGCGCCCCGGAAGGAAGGGGGCTCCCCGAGCTGTCTGGCCGGGGCTGATGGGCGGCGTGGTGGGGGGCGCCCTCTGCCCGGAGCTCATCAGCAGGGAGGGACCGGGGGCTTCTCCCCCCGCCCTCTTCCATGGGCAGCCCCCCGCCCCGCCCCCTTCTTGCCCGGCAGCGCTTCCTCCGCCTTGAAACACGGTTCGGGGCTCCTTTGCCGACTCTTCCGCCGTGGACCCCTCCACCCGACAGAGGGGGGGGCTTCGGGGGGACAACGACGGTCTTGGGGGACCGACCCGGCCAATCGTCGGTCCCGCCGATCGCGACCCCGCGCCGACGACGCTACGGCCCGGTGCGCCACGGGAAGACGGGTCGGTCGTCGGGGTTTGTTTTACCTTTACCAAAGAGTTAAAGGGGCTGTTAGAAAGTCCAGACAGGAGACGCTCCTAATGTAGTAAATTGAACAATTATTAGAATAATGATTTGTCTGCATAACTGCAATAATGATGTGTCTGCATAATTGCTAGAACAACGATGTAATGCATAATCACTGGGAAAATTCACTGGGAAAGTTCTCTGTCAGTAATATTTGGCAACCAAATGCGCTCTGCACATGGATACTTTGTAGCAAAACCTTCCATTCTATGCCTGTGAGAAACGTTCCTAATGTATCACAGTGTGTATTTCAATGTGTAGCCCTTTGTTCTTTAAGGAGGGGAGTATAAAAACTGAAGTCTAATCACGCCCTCCTCGTTCAGAATTGCCTATCTCTAATATGCTCTGGACCTTGCGCAAATAAACTTCTCTGCTAAACCCCTCTGGAATTCGTAAGAGTTCTTTCGTTTTCCACAAGACTCCTGCCTCTTCCTGGAAGCCAAAGGAAAGAGATGCCCAGGGAGGCGGCATCCCCTGCCCCACGGACAGAGAGGACCCCCAGCCCCAGAGGAGAGATGCCCTTCAGAGGGCTCCCCCCAGGGGCTCATATCCCCACAGGCCAAAGATGCTGAGGCCCCAGAAGTGGGGCTCAGTGGGCCCCGTGCCTGAAGGCAGCCCCAGAGCGCTGCCCTCAGCAAAGAAGCTCCTGGGAGGGAAAGTTGCTGCCTTGGGGTCAGCCCTTTGAAGAAGAGGCGATGGCCGCCAGGGGGCAGGACCGGACCAAGGACCAAGGCGGAGGAGGCAGCCAGCCTGGGCTGACGGATGGAGTCCCCACCTTTGGGCCTTCCTGCAGGCCCTGGGTTCTGGGCCTGCATAGATCAGGCCTCCTGGAGACAGTTTGGGAGTGGGTGGGGAGCCCGGCGTGGCCCTTTTGCTCCCTGGTCCAGATGGGGGTCTGTCGGCAGAAGGTTCCCCAGCAGAAGGCATGGGAGTGGCTGAAGACAGAGACCACTCCCCAGAATTGGTCAGGCCTCCTTAACCCCCATAAGCAGTTGAGAGGTTTGGGGACTCCAGGCATCCAAGGTCAGAGGCTGGCAAAGACACCGTGCCAGACCACAGACCTGCTTATCCTAATCAACCCGTGGCTTTGTTCAACCACGGTCTATTTAAAAAAAGGGAACTGACTTGATTCATGTACCGGTGGTCCTCGACTTAACACAACAGTTCATTTAGTGACCGTTCAAAGTTACAATGGCACTGAATAAAGTGTCTTATGAACATTTTCCACATTTACGACCGTTGCAGGATCCCTGTGGTCACGTGGTCAAAATTCAGACGGTTGGCAACTGACTCACATTTATGATGGTTGCATCGTCCTGGGATCACGTGATCCCCTTTTGCGACCTTCTGGCAAGCAAAGTCAGTAGGGAAGCCAGATTCACTTAACAACTGCTTTAATAACAGCTGCAGTGATTCGCTTAACAACTGCTGCAGGGAAGGTCTTAAAATGGGGCAAAATTCACTTAACAAATGTTTCACTTACCAGTAGAAATGTTGGCTCAGTTGTGGTTGTAAGTTGAGTATTACCTGTATGATGCTATATTCTGAATCCTGGCTTGTAAATGATCCTGGATGAGCAGCCCGTACATGCTAAGCCCAGACCATAGCAATCATCCCCAGCTTAATAAAAGAGTGCCAAACTGGCCTCTAGGTTGGAGGAGGGTGAAGAAGGTGGGTGGGATGTACCTGCAACCACCCCCCCACCCCCCGGACAAGCACCTGGCTGCAATCGCCCATTCGGGAGGCAGGTGGAGGGCTTCTGCCGTGGGCCTCCCCCCTCCTGGCTGGCGGAGCTGGAATTTCCCCAGCTCCAGCCCTGCTGAGCCTGAGACTTCCTGGCTTGTTTTCCGCCTGAGCATGACCCCCGCCCTCCCTGCCCCTGCCCCTGCCCAGACCCACAGGAGAAGAGTCACAAGATCCTCCAGATTACATAAAGCCGCCTGCTCCGAATCACCTCCGGGCTGGGAGGGGCTTCCTTCCAAGGCTCCTCGGCCTCCCCAGCCCGGCTGCCCAGAGCAGCCAGACCACCCGAGAGGAGGGAAGGCACCAAGGTAGGGACTCCACTCTGTCTCCCCCTGCTTTCCTTCGGCTGGGGGGCTGTGGCTTCCATGCATGTGCTGAGGGGGCTCGGGGGGGGTGTTGGTGGCCACCCTACAGTTCATACCCTGGGAAACCCCTGACTCCTTTTCTACCCAATGCAGACTTTGGGGATAATTTGGGCAAACCTTCCGGGGGGGGGACCTGCATTCTGGTGCCACCTTTTTTCTTCAGGGGGGGTCCTCAGGAGGGGGGAAGCTTCTCTGTGAGCTGCCCAGAGTCGCTTGGGTGAGATGGGCAGCCCTGCCAACCGAAGAAGTTAGCCTCATCATCCTCGTCTGAGTTTGCCCCCAGCCTCAGACTGTGCCCGGCTTGTGGCTGGCTGGGCTCCTGGGGCTCCTGGGGGGGCAGTGGGGGGGGCACAGAAGCTCCGTTGCTGGCAGTTTTACCTTTAGAAGCAGAGGGAGACAGGCTGTTTAAGGAAAGCCCACCGGGACTCCTCTACTGTCATTGGGAGGGGGGCCAGGCAGGGGGTGGGGTCCCTATTTCCCTCCCGGCAGGAAGGTTTTTGGTGTTCAGACATCAATCCCAGGAGGGGCTGGAGAAGCACTTTCCCCTTCTAGAGGGCAGAGGACCACCGCCAACCCCCCAGGCCAGGGGCCGAGCCCAGAGGAAAGGAAGCTGGCAGAGGGGGGAGCCTCGTCCTGGCCCTTCCCGAAGTTCTCTTTGCTCCCAGCAAAGCCTTTTCTGCCTTGAGCTGGTCTAGTCCCCTCTGGACGGCCCTGGCTGATGGCCCCCGTCCCATCCTTGTGGGGGGAGGAGAACGCTGAAGATGGATGTAGTCTCCCCAATCCTTTCTGAGCATATAAAAAAGGGGGACCCCCATCTCTCCCATCCCCCCACAATGCTTCCCTCTCTCATCCCCTGCCCCCTTTGCTTTTTCTTTTGCTGGGGGAGCTAAATTCTCTGCTTTCTACTTGGGGGGCCTTTCCCCAGACACTGAGTCACTTGCGGCCTTCTCTGAGCGTTTGCAGTTCTACCTCTCTTTAAGATCCAGGACTGGCCGTAAGGAAGGATTATTTCCGGGGACCCCAATGGGTTCCACCCCTTCGCACCCAGGCAGATCCCTTCCCTGTCCCCTTTCATCCAGGGGCAGGGTGATCTCATCCAAAACCACTCAGACTTCGGGGATCGCTCTCAAGAGAGGGGTCTCTTCCCTCGTTCCGGGATCCAAAGGGCAAGGCAGACCCGCTTCGGAAGATCGGCATGGCCACATCTGCGGTCTTTGCAAGGGCATTTGGGTTCTTACCTTTGGGCCCTCCCAACGTGGCCGGCTTGATTTGGGCTTGGTAGGGGGTGCAGACGCTCTGTGGGGCGCCTGGTGCCCTGCTGCCGGCGCTGGCTGGCTCTGACTGTGAACCGGTTTGGCATTTCAGTGGACCCAGCTTGGCTTTGGACTTATTGGGGGTTGTCCCCTCTTGTAGGTTGCTGAACTGCTTAGCGAGGCACGTGATGGGGAAGTCCTGGGGGTGGCTGGAGAGGAACCTGGGTGCAAAATAGGGCACCTCCATCCCTCTGGGGCAGCTGGCCGGTCTCTCTGCAGACTCCCGGCTCCGGCTCCCTCCCCTTGAAGTGCCTGGCAGGGGAGCTGCTTGTCAAGGCCCCACCTGTTCGTATTTGGCATTGGGGGTCTCCAACTCAGACCCGGGAGCAGAGCTTGCCTGCACAGACCCAAAGGAGGGGGCCAAGTGGTGCAAAAGCTTCCCCTTCTTAGCCTTGGCTGCTGCCAGCCTTGCGAGGTAGACCACACAGGTAACTTGGCTGGATGAGCTAATTCTATTTTATTGTAAAGTTAACATTAATCGAATCTTGGAAGCCTGGAAGTGCATCTCTTCCCAACCTCTGAGAAACTGGGGAGGGTCTCTTCTGAGCTGCCTGCCCTGCCCGCCCTCCTGCCGTTGCCTTTTATCTGACCGCTCCCTTGCAGCCTCCCTCCGCAGGTCTGCCAAGGTCATCACATCTGCCCAAAGCCGGCCTTGTAGCTGAACCTGCTGGAAATTTACTAGACAAGGCAGTGTAATGTGTGGATTTATCTTCTAAGTTGCCTAAAGCGGCATTTGGTATGAAGGGGCCTTAGTTGAGGTGACCATCATCCAGATAATCACCCTCCCTCTCAAAATGTGCATACTTGCATGCACAAATGCATACAGTTAGTCCTCACTTAATGACCGCCCACTTAGTGACCCAAGTTATGACGGACCACCCCAAAGCCACTCATGACCCGTTTTTGAAGGCAAGGAGACAGCCTCCTTCTTGGCAGCCTGGAAATCCAGAGAGGCTCCTTGGAGGCTGCTCCCCCCCCCCCCCCCCCCCCAAATGCNGAAACGTTCCTAATGTATCACAGTGTGTATTTCAATGTGTAGCCCTTTGTTCTTTAAGGAGGGGAGTATAAAAACTGAAGTCTAATCACGCCCTCCTCGTTCAGAATTGCCTATCTCTAATATGCTCTGGACCTTGCGCAAATAAACTTCTCTGCTAACCCCTCCGGAATTCGTAAGAGTTCTTTCGTTTTCCACAAGACTCCTGCCTCTTCCTGGAAGCCAAAGGAAAGAGATGCCCAAGGAGGTGGCATCCCCTGCCCCACGGACAGAGAGGACCCCCCCACCCCCAGAGGAGAGATGCCATTCAGAGGGCTCCCCCCAGGGGCTCATATCCCCACAGGCCAAAGATGCTGAGGGCCCTCTTGGGCTCATAGTCGTGGCTTCCAAATATTTCCCAAGGGCAGCTCCAAGCACAGCACCCACAAAGAGGCCCCATTGTGCCCCAGAGCCATGGGTCTGCACAAATGGGCGCCGGAGGCCCGGCTCCAGCTGCCCCCTCTGGGTGGGGCCCAGAAGTGGGGCTCAGTGGGCCCCGTGCCTGAAGGCAGCCCCAGAGCGCTGCCCTCAGCAAAGAAGCTCCTGGGAGGGAAAGTTGCTGCCTTGGGGTCAGCTCTTTGAAGAAGAGGCGATGGCCGCCAGGGGGCAGGACCGGACCAAGGACCAAGGGCAGCTGAAACAAAGGCGGAGGAGGCAGCCAGCCTGGGCTGACGGATGGAGTCCCCACCTTTGGGCCTTCCTGCAGGCCCTGGGTTCTGGACCTGCATAAATCAGGCCTCCTGGAGACAGTTTGGGGGTGGGTGGGGAGCCCGGCTTGGCCCTTTTGCTCCCTGGTCCAGATGGGGGTCTGTCGGCAGAAGGTTCTCCAGCAGAAGGCATGGGAGCGGCTGAAGATAGAGACCACTGCCCAGAATTGGTCAGGCCTCCTTAACCCCCATAAGCAGTTGAGAGGTTTGGGGACTCCAGGCATCCAAGGTCAGAGGCTGGCAAAGACACCGTGCCAGACCACAGACTTGCTTATCCTAATCAACCCGTGGCTTTGTTCAACCACGGTCTATTTAAAAAAAGGGAACTGACTTGATTCATGTACCGGTGGTCCTCGACTTACACAACAGTTCATTTAGTGACCGTTCAAAGTTACAATGGCACTGAAAAAAGTGTCTTATGACCATTTTTCACATTTACGACCGTTGCAGGATCCCTGTGGTCACGTGGTCAAAATTCAGATGGTTGGCAACTGACTCACATTTATGACGGTTGCATCGTCCTGGGATCACGTGATCCCCTTTTGCGACCTTCTGGCAAGCAAAGTCAGTGGGGAAGCCAGATTCACTTAACAACTGTTTTAATAACAGCTGCAGTGATTCGCTTAACAACTGCTGCAGGGAAGGTCTTAAAATGGGGCAAAATTCACTTAAATGTTTCACTTACCAGTAGAAATGTTGGCTCAGTTGTGGTTGTAAATTGAGTATTACCTGTATGATGCTATATTCTGAATCCTGGCTTGTAAATGATCCTGGATGAGCAGCCCGTACATGCTAAGCCCAAACCATAGCAATCATCCTGAGCTTAATAAAAGAGTGCCAAACTGGCCTCTAGGTCGGAGGAGGGTGAAGAAGGTGGGGGGAGATGTACCTGCCCCCCCCCCGACCAGCACCTGGCTGCAATCGCCCATTCTGGAGGCAGGTGGAGGGCATCTGCCGTGGGCCTCCCCCCTCCTGGCTGGCGGAGCTGGAATTTCCCCAGCTCCAGCCCTGCTGAGCCTGAGACTTCCTGGCTTGTTTTCCGCCTGAGCGTGACCCCCGCCCTCCCTGCCCCTGCCCCTGCCCAGACCCACAGGAGAAGAGTCACAAGATCCTCCAGATTACATAAAGCCGCCTGCTCCGAATCACCTCCGGCCTGGCGGGGCTGGGAGGGGCTTCCTTCCAAGGCTCCTCGGCCTCCCCAGCCCGGCTGCCCAGAGCAGCCAGACCACCCGAGAGGAGGGAAGGAAGGCACCAAGGTAGGGACTCCACTCGGTCTCCCCCTGCTTTCCTTCGGCTGGGGGGCTGTGGCTTCCATGCATGTGCTGAGGGGGCTCGGGGGGGGTGTTGGTGGCCACCCTACAGTTCATACCCTGGGAAACCCCTGACTCCTTTTCTACCCAATGCAGACTTTGGGGATAATTTGGGCAAACCTTCCTGGGGGGGGGACCTGCATTCTGGTGCCACCTTTTTTCTTCAGGGGGGGTCCTCAGGAGGGGGGAAGCTTCTCTGTGGCTGCCCAGAGTCGCTTGGGTGAGATGGGCAGCCCTGCCAACCGAAGAAGTTACCCTCATCATCCTCGTCTGAGTTTGCCCCCAGCCTCAGACTGTGCCCGGCTTGTGGCTGGCTGGGCTCCTGGGGCTCCTGGGGGGGCAGCGGGGGGGGCACAGAAGCTCCGTTGCTGGCAGTTTTACCTTTAGAAGCAGAGGGAGACAGGCTGTTTAAGGAAAGCCCACCGGGACTCCTCTACTGTCATTGGGAGGGGGCCAGGCAGGGGGTGGGGTCCCTATTTCCCTCCCGGCAGGAAGGTTTTTGGTGTTCAGACATCAATCCCAGGAGGGGCTGGAGAAGCACTTTCCCCTTCTAGAGGGCAGAGGACCGTCCTCAATGACGGGGTATGGAACCCCCAGAGGCGCGCAGCAAAAAAAGAACTGAAGAGGAGGAAATTGAGAACTTTTTTAGCGGGTTGTTTTAATAAATTTTTAGGGGGTACGGGGAGGGCCGGGGGGGGCATGGGGGATGCCTCTCTGGGGCTAAGGCCGAGCCTGTCTGAGGGACG
>NW_015387371.1:513517-566439 GCF_001527695.2 Protobothrops mucrosquamatus | reverse complement strand
TAATCCTTACTAATTGAGAAGAAGTGATAGAGGGAGTTGAAGTTGCCGGAACCTGGGTGAAAGTGACCATGTCATGCTGAAATTCAATATAATGCAAACACAAACAATAGAAAATAATCCAACCAGAGTCTTAAACTTCAAAAGAGCTGATTTTAACAAACTCAGAGAGAACCTAGGAAAGAGTCCATGGATGAAAATCCTAAAGGGGAAAACAACCCAAGAAGCATGGGAAACATTGAGGAGTATGATCATAGAGGCCCAGTCCAGGGCAATACCACTGAAAAAGAGAAACAAGAAATTCAAGAGGAAACCAGCATGGCTGCACAAAGCTCTCTCTGACAAACTGAAAGACAAAAAGGACAAGTACAAAAAATGGAAAGAGGGACACATAACTAAGGCTGATTATCACCAGACAGCCAGAAAATGAAGACAAAATATGGAGTGGTTTCTTAGCATCTTAGGTATGTTTTGTATCTGTTGATGTGGCCTAGTCTCATTCTCTAATCCAAGATCCATTATAACAGCTATTAGGTTTATTTTCCTGACCATTGCAAAAGAGGCATAAAGTGTAAAAACAGCAACAAAGCAATTCAATGAACATTTTTGAGAAGCCTGCATCTTTATGATGCATTCAAGACCCAAAAGCAGGAAAGAAAAAAAATGTGTTGCTTGCAATGTTTATATTTATTAGGAAACATGCCAAAAGTTCAGCTGAGACCCAAAGTCTCTCCAAGCTTTCTGTTTTATCCACAAATTACTTTAGATTTTCTATCCCTGAAGCCTGTCAGGTCCATCTCAGATCCATTCATGTCTCTTCACCCTCCTTCCCTTGTTGAAGGCAGATTTTAGAATTTGGTATTTTCTGTTCACAATGATATGCTTTGAACCAGATTTCACCTGCAACCTTCAAGGAACTGAAAAAAACAGAAAGTAAGTCCTGCTTCATTGCTATGAGAATTAAGACCTATTCAGAAAAATCATGCTTGAATTCAGAACAAGTGCAGTACATTGAGGACAGAGTGAGCAGCACAAAAATCTCTCAGTGATTGCTACATCTTCTTTTAGGTATTTGACAAGTCTTGACAGTTATCTCTAGTTTGCATTGATGCTTTATGGACTTATATAGCATTATCATAAAGTAGCACTTTATCCAAGCACCCAAATTGAAAGGTCATGGTGATAGGGAGAAGGCAGACTCTGCCCATCTTCAGGAGGCCACCTGGGTATGTAATTTTCATGCTAGCCATGTGGAAATAGTTTGCCGTTGCCTGCTTCTACAGTTTTTTTTTTGTTGCAACTTTACAGTCTATCTCAGCTTCTCCTAACCTTTTGGGCACCAGGGACTGGTTCCACAGTGAAAGGTTTTTCCGTGGATTGGAGGTGTGTGGTTTCGCATGCTACCTGCATCTCGTGGATGGGGCTTTGCTTGTTTGTGCAGACTGGTTGTTGGCATGGTCCAACCAGGTGTGGTCTGTGGACTGGGGGTTGGGGACCCCTGGTCTAGCTTACATCTTTTTCTTGATGGCTCCTATCAAAATACTACCAACTTAGATGCTGCTTATCTTTTTTCAAGATCACCCAAGTATTGTTGAGAGCTACCACATACAGTATGAAAGACTCTTTGATGTTAACTGATAACTAATTTTTAATTATAACTAATTTTATGAAACAAGAGTGTAATAGAGCACATGCTTAATGATTAACATTTCTCTCTTTCTGATACTAGAGTTGTTGTTTTTTCTTAAAGGATCTACATCCAAAATCTTTATTCTCATTAACAGTTTAATACTTTGCACAGCAGATCGCTTTTGAAGCCTCTACCCAATGGACTTAGTGTTCAATTGACATCTTCACACATATATCAAGCTATTTTCCAAAGCGTCTGAAGACAGGACAAGAAGCAATGGATAGAAACTAAGCAAGGAGAGAAGCAACCTAGAACTAAGGAGAAACTTCCTGACAGTTAGAACAATTAACCAATGGAACAACCTGCTCCAGAAGCAGTGAATGATCCAACACTGGAAGTTTTTAAGAAGAGATTGGATAGCCATTTGTCCGAAATGGTATAGGGTTTCCTGACTGAGCAGGGGGTTGGATTAGATGACCTCCAAGGTCCCTTCCAACTTTATTATTTTTATTATTATTATTTTTATTATTTTTATTATTTTTATTTATTATTTTTATTTATTATTTTTATTTATTATTATTATTATTATTATTATTATTATTATTATTATTATTATTATTATTATTATTATTATTATTATTATTATATGTCTATATCATTGCAAGTTCACCTTTCTCATGTCCTTAAGAGCAAAACCATGCAGATTTGTCTAAAGAGATTCTCAGTCATCCAAATCATGGTTATCCCAAAGGTGCTTTTTCAAAAGGCAACTGGACTTTCTTGTTTTTCTTTGAAAATGTTTCACTTCTCATCTAAGAAGCTTCTTCACCTGTGACTGGATGGTGGGGAATGGAATGGATGAGAAGCGAAACGACTTCAAAAACAAACAAGAAAGTCCAGTTGCCTCCTGAAAAAGCACTTTTAGGACAACCATGCAGATTCTTCATTTGATTTGCTGTTTGGCTAACCTTTATATATTGAATGTTTCCTAGATGCCCAAATCTTCTTCTGAGCTGATAGTCTTTGCAGTCTGATACTTACTGCACAATGTCAGCAAAGCCAGTGAAGAGGGGTTTTGATTGATATTCAATACCATGTTTGGCACACATGGATTTCACCAAAGGAGTCGCCTTCCAAAAGTTGTGCCGAGGCATCGTAGGGAAGAGACTATAGGCAGAAAGGAAGGCAAAGAATTATGATCTCTTTACTTCTTCTTCTTCTTGTGCCATATCCGTTATCGGACGTTCGCGATCATGTTGGCAATCCTATATGAACTATGAAGCAATTTTTCACTGATACCTTAAAATGTTTCTCATTGCCCTAAATCTGTACTCACTGGTGCTCAATTTGACAATTCAGGTGCCCCGTTACCCAGTCATTGAAAAAAGATTGATTCACATTGCATGTTGCCTGAAGCTGGGAGAAGAGAGAAAGAGAGGTTTTAGTCCAGACATACTCTGAATGATAGAAGAACAATTTTCAGGCAAATGTCCATGATTTATATTCATGTATGTTTGTATGTATGTATCGGTATATAATTTGTATTTCTAGACAAATATATTTAATTTTGGAAAGCTTAAATTATATTAGTTTAAATACTCATTTGGTATCAAATCTGATAGTCCCCACTGTACAGTTTTGAAAATATGGAGAATTAAAATGTAATTCTACTAATATGTTTATTTTCATTTTGTGAAACATTTTTTTTCAACAGTTACTTTCAAATCTTCTCATTACTTATTCCAGACTGAACCAGGTTGTCTGGTAAGATTCGAACTCACAAGCCTCCTTTTCTAAAAAGAATGTCCTGATCTTGATGAAAACCTGATGCTGAGAATGGAAAAGAGAGAAATGATTTCTGCACTGGCCAGTTTCTCTTTGGTGCTATTATCTTAAAATGAGCCCAAACAAGTTATTTATTCTGCTCATCTCATTTCTATTTTTATAAAGTCCAAACAAAAATGAGGGCAATCATAACCTTTAAGAAAAGGCATGGTATTTCTAAACACACTTCAAACTTTACCATTACATAGAAAAAGTACTGTCAAAATAAATAAATGAAAATAACTTTCGAAAATGAATATAGCTTTCACATGTGCAAATTATAGTTTGAAGCTGTGGTAATTGGATTATTATGGTTCTCTGAGTTATTGTGCATATAATAAAATCACACAGACAAGCTAAAGTTTAATCATGTGCAGCCATCAATTTTATCTTTGAGATCTTTCTTACCTGTGTAGAGAACCAATCCATGTTTTTATCGTGATCAATGTGCATAGGAAGATGACTCATCTGCGATATCCATGTAAATACGATACTCTCAAGCACCCTGAGAGACAGAAATGAGGCAAAGTCAGAAAGTGAAACTATATCTACACAAATCAACCATTAAATAGAACAGTGGGACAATTTGTTGGCATTCACTAGACCAGGGGTCCCTATCCCCTGGGCTGTGGGCCGATACTAGTTCATGGCCCGGTTGGGAACCAGACCAAGCAAGTGGCGTGTGAGAGTGCGAAGCTTCATTTGCACATGTGCAGGATTACGTTGAGCGCACGAACCCATCCCCTCTCCCCCCACTGCCACTACAGTATTGCCATGCACAGCCTCCAGGCACCACCACTGGTCTGTACAGCCAAAGAGGTTGGGGACTGCTGCACTAGACCTCATGATGCCTTTCTGTGGAAACCAATTCCTGTCCAACTGAAACAATCCGAATGACAATACAAGGTTTTAAGAAGACTTTTGTTAAATTCCAGTTGGTTTGTCATTTGCATTTCATTTTTAAATTTTAAAACCTCAACCAGTTTCTTTTGAAGATCCAGTGAAACATCCTTTTCTAACTAATTCTTTTGGTCTATCAGTTGTAAATCCAGTTTCAATACTATCTCCATCTTATCAAAATTTGTTCTAAAAATGATATTTCTTTGATAACATCCTTTGGACATTGTTTAAACATTAAAGCATCATCATTATGACATTATTGATATGGCTACTATTTTCTAATTCAGTTCTTTTCCTTCAGTGTTTTTATTTTCATAACATTTTGTACTATCTTGCAGGCCTGTATATCTTTCCTCTACTTAAAATCTTTAGTCCCCTCTTGTGTTCAGTTTTTGAAATCATGAAATTATTTATCTGTATTACGTTCTATAAAAACCAAAACAGGATCTATTTCCCATAAGCTCTTTGTACTTTATAATTAATTCCAAAATCTTATTATAAAAATTTTACTATTCCAATTTTATGTGGACCTTTAGCCTATGTGTTACTTTCTAAGATCAAAATCATATTTAACTTTTTGCTGATTATTTCAGATTCTTAAGCTTAATAATCAAAACTTTCTTCTGTTCTAGGTTGAAAGGCAAATTTATCCTGCATTTTCAAACTTGTCATTCTAATAGCTTAGAAGTAGTTAATCAACAATTTCTGAAAGTGATTAGAAAGTGCTGTTTGCAAACTTAGTATTCTTTGAAAATTCTGCTGCTATTGGGAGACAGGTGGCTAGTCCTGTTGTCTCCGGGTACTCAAGCCTGTGGAAAATCACTGTCCTGTGAGGTAGACAATTTAATATGGCACTTAGAATTGAGGACTGCTTCACCTCATGGAGTTACATCAAAATGGCACTTCATCTAAGGTTCAGTCAAAATAAAGAACTGCTTTGATTGATTCACATATGCAGATTGTAAAAAAATGTATGCTGCAGTCAGAAAGTGATGAATGCATGTGCACCAGTCTTCAACAGGAAGAAAATGTGTGTGTGTGTCCTAAAAATAGGGGGGACTTTTTGGGATAACTTCAGAACAGCCTTCCACAGCCTGGGCACTCAACTCAACTCCCAGAATTCCCCAGCCAACAAAGCCATTACTGCCAATGGTAGAACTGAAGCCCACACATATGGAAGTTGGCAAGTTTGGGAAAGGATAATCTAGAGCAGGGGTCTTCAGACTTGGCCCTTTTATGACTTGTGGACTTCAACTCCCAGAATTCATCAGCCAGGCATGCTGGCTGAGGAATTCTGGGAGTTGAAGTCCACAAGTCATAAAGGGCCAAATTTGAAGACCCATGATCTAGAGAATAGTCAGGGTCTGTGAAGGAATGGTGAAACACAAAGAAAATAGTACATATGATGAACAGTACCTCAAAAGAACGAGGTATCCCAGAACACCCTTGAATCCCAGTATGGGGTTGAAGGCAATAAAGAATTGGATAAAATATGCAAATGTCCATGCCATTTCCTGCAGAAGAGAAGAAAAGGAACAGACATTAGAATAGCATCTTCCCTTGTTCCAAGTAGGCACCCTACATTGAATCGTAATGTGTTCTAGATATGTATCTTCTGGAAACTCTGCTCTGTTTACTGCCACTTTGACAGAGCCATTTTCTACCCTGGCTGCTTTTTTAATGGATTGACAGATTTAACAGATTGAAAAGGCCCATAGAAAAATTCACTAGACAAGATTGAGTACGCTTGTTTTTTANAGAAGCTGTGTCCAGACCCTCTTCAGAAGAGCCAGGACACACTGCAGTACCACAACACTAAGAAAAGCAGAAGAGAAATGGCTGCCTGACATCTTTCTCCGCAACGGCTATCTAAAAAACTTCATATTCCGACACACAGCAGCCAAACCACAATGCACCATACAGCCAATCACCACGCAAAAACAAATCCTACTATACAGAAAAGGGGTGTCAGAAATGACAGCCAGAATTCTCCAGCCTCTAGGAATAGCAATAGCCCACAAACCCACAGCCACATCTCGCCAGGAATTATCCAGAGCCAAAGAAAAGATACAGAAGGATGAAAGAAATAATGTGCTTTACAAAACCAACTGTAACAATTGCAACTAATTCTATGTGGGACAAACATCATGTCAATTGAAAACCAGGCTCCATGAATATCAGCTGGCAGTCAAACGCACCAATCCCAAATCCCTAATCTCTACCCACATTGACACCAAACAGCACCAATTTGATTGGAGCAATACAGGAATCATTGACCATGCTACCACCCACCTCGATCGCGGGTTTATCAAAGCCTGGCACTCCACAAACAATTCCATCAACAGACACATCAATCTACAACCAGCCTATGAAACCTGAGAATTCAAATCAACCGCACAACCAACCAGCAACAGCACTGACTGTGCTGGACCGGATTGTAGCCAGCTAGAACTGTGTTAGAGTATTTAGCATTTACAGGGTTAATGTTGTATCCTTGAGAGAACTGTACGTAAGAACAGGTAGCATTTAAAGGGTTAAATGCCATTTCCTTATGAGATGGCTTCTGGGTAACGTAGTTCAGTAGATAGCTAATCCTATAGCTTATCTAGACAGTGGGAGGAGTTAAAAAGTTATTGCAGGACATCCTGTTACGTGTCAGGGTTGTAAAATCCCTTTATGTAATCAAGCATGTGCATGCATGGATGGCATCTGTAACTATGCTCAGCTGATATGGAGAATTACCGCCTTTTTACCTATAAAAATGGACAAATATGCAAAGACCAGACGTATCTACAGCATAGTAAGTCTCTGCTTAGAATTCCTGGACAATAAATATTTGTTTTAAAATCATTTTCGTTGAGTTTATGCTATCTGAACCAGAACTACAAGGCATCTTAGTTCAGGTTCCAGAATACTGACCTTCAACCAACCCATGAAACCCCCTCCCCAACCAGCACTTCACCTCCCAATGACTCTGACCTGATGTGACCTCCCCATTACAGGACTCATCATAATTGTGACCACACCTGACCCGTCACAAGACCCTGATGTGACCCTCACTTGACATGAGCTCACAATCACAAGATCTACTGACCACCTGAAACCCTTACAAGCAGAAGAACACCAACAATGCCATCCCTAAACTGTGCTGAAGATGTTACCTAGCCTGGTAATGAAACGTTCAGAAACTAGCCCACAAGCTCGGAGAATGAACCTCCACCCTTGTTATTTTCAGTAACTGACATGTTTACATGATATCAGGTGAAAATGTAGAGATTTTATTTTTAGCTTTGGTTATCCCACAAAATTTCAGCCATTTTTAATTAGTGTGCTTGTCAATAGTGCATGGCAAATAAGGCTGGAAAAGTCTCTTTTGCCATCATCTCTATTAGCAAAAAATAAGTCCACCCCAATTTCCAATCCCCCTAGATCAGTCGTGGCAAACCTTTTAGAGACCAAGTGCCCAAACTGCAACCCAAACCCCACTTATTTATCGTCGGGTGCTGGATGGGCATGGCCACTGGGTTGGCATGCCCTACTGGGTGGGCATGGCCTAATGGGTGGGCATGGCTGGCATGGACATGGCCAGCTCGACGTCACTCGTGTCAGGGGCACTTGTGCAGGCCTGGGCTGGACTGGGGCAGATCTGAAGGTCTCCGGCAGAGGGGTGGGTGGGACTGGGACGAGTGCCAGGGCATGGTCCACTGGAGGAGCCTCACTGAGCCTCAGGCCATGCAGGGGGCCCCTGGACGGTGGCATGGACTGCCTGGAGCCCTGGGCAGCGAAGGTCAAGTGTCCAGCCCAGCCCTTGAGCTCCTATGACACCAGACTCCACAGCCCTGCCTACTTCCCTGAGGGGGTGCCCAGCTGCATTTACCTCCTCCTCAAGGTTACTGCTTCTGTGCTCGCTCTCCTTGGCCAGGTTGCTCATGATGGGTGCAGGAGGGCAAAGTGCGTAGGTCAGAGGGAGGCCCACTCCCTCTCCATGTGAGGAGACCTGGCTTTGTAACCAAAGCATCCTCAGCAATAGGATGGGAGACCACTAGGGGATGGCAAAAGGGCAACAGGGCTGCTGGTGGCCAAGTGCTAAGGCAGGACTTTCCTCAGACCCTCCTTCCCTCTTATTCCAATCTCCTTCCTTCCTTCCTTCCTTCCTTCCTTCCTTCCTTCCTTCCTTCCTTCCTTCCTTCCTTCCTTCCTTCCTTCCTTCCTTCTTCCCTCCCTCCCTCCTTTTCATGCCCATCTCCTTCCTTTCTTCTTTCCTTCTCTTTCTTTCTTCCTGTTTCCCTCCCCTCCTTCCTTCCCTCCCTCCCTCCCTCTGTGCCCAGAAAGGGATGAGGGGAGGGGGAGAGGTTGGCAGTGCTTGTCTCAAAGAATAAGAGAGTTGGAAGAGACCTTTGAAATCTTTAGTCCAAGCCCCTGCTCAAGCAGGGGACGTATACCATTCCAGACAATGGAATATCCAATCTCTACTTAAAAGCTCCAGTGATGAAGCATCCACAACTTCTGAAGGCAAGCCTTTTCACTGGTTGTTTTCACAAGTCCTTAGTTCTAGGCTGGTTTTCTTCTTGATTAGTTTCCATCTATCATTGCCTTCTGATGCTTTGGAAAATAGGTTGACCCTTTCTTCTCTGTGGCAGCCATCAAATATTAGAACATTGCTATCATGTCACCACCCCTAGTCCTTTTCACTAAGCTAGACATACCCAATTCCCACAAACATTTGTCATATGTTTTAGCCTCCAGCTCCCTAATCATCTATGTTTACCATCCATTTAGACCAGATGGTCCCCCTGGTTTGGTTTATAGAACAGTGGCCATGAGCAGAGCCTTCTCAGAGACAGCACCCCAATTATAGAACTTTCTTCAAGGAAAATATGAACAGTGCATCCCTCACCCATTAGAGGCAACTCCAAACACTGTTCAGCTAGGCATATGTAGAACAACACCACATTTTATGGTCAAACAGCACTAAGTAAATTACTACTAATATTTTTCTTTCTTAAAATACACACTTTTAATATTGTTTTAAGCAGTGCTGGTGATGCTTTACAATAGCTGTTTTTGAGAGTTTTTTTTGTAAACATCCTGGATTTCTCAGAAACATTTAATTTTGAATTAGATGTTGATTTAATTAGGCAGAAGAAATAAATGTTTAAATACATCTAAATCCCACAGACCTATTGCCTCCTAGGTGCATACTGCAGAGAAAATAAGGCATTGCATTTCTAGCCAGCATAGCCACAGGATTATGGGAACTGTGGTCCATGACACCCAAAAGACATTAGTTTGGGTAAGGCTGGATTAAATTATAAAAGAGCAGATGAGAGGAAGTAGAAGCAAGAAACTTTCCACGCCTCTGACAAAATAATTGGGAGGGGGTAGTTGACTTTTAACTTCCCATTCAATCCAAAGAGTTCTATGATTTTAGGGAGGGGAGGTGGCAAGAATAGACCACAAAGCCAATCTGCGAGTTTGCTCTCTCGCCTGCCTGCACACCACCTCCCCGACACAGCACATGGCTCCAAGACATCTCCCCAGAAGTCCTTTGCAGATAATTCCATATATTTCTTTCGGGCTTCTCACTTTTCTGAGAATCGCAATGCGACTAACCCGACCCCCCAAATGGCCTCACCTTCTTGCTGGCCTTCTGCAAACTGCCTGGCATCTAGTCTTGTCATCTTACTTCTCTTTGTTGCCAGTGGCCGTGCACAGGGGTGGGGAAAGAGAAGCGCTCACAGGCTGTGATACTAGGCAGTGGGCCATGGAGGTGCTGGTGGCAGGGGTGGCGCTGATCTAAACTTCGTGTTGGCCATCCAGAATGTGGTCAGTTTTAGATCCTCAGGGCTGCCCTGGAGGGGGATCAAAAGAAGGGGCCCAGCCCGCCCGCTGCCTGGCCTGTGAGATGAAAGGCAGGAAGATGAAAGAGCATGGAGGCACAAGTCGAGCATCGCCCTCTCCACCATGTGGTAAGACTGGAGAGGGGAGCACAGCATTCCCGCTGGATAAAGAGACAGCCTGGAACTGCCAGGGGATCCCCTTTTTGTAAGTTTGCTTACGCTTTCCCCACACTTTTCGCTTCCCTGCTAGCTCAATCTCTTTTTATCTTTCTCCCTCACAAACAAAAACTCCCCCTGCTTTCTCCCCCTTCTCACTCTTTTGCTCCAGCTGCACCTGAATGGAGTGGGAGGAGGTTAAAAAAAAAGAGAAGGGGGGAAGAAAGGGAGAGGCTACCCTTTTTTGTAACACCTCGACTTCCTCCTTCTCCCCTCCTCTCTCTCTCTCTCTCTCTCTCTCTCTCTCTCTCTCTCTCTCTCTCTCTCTCTCTCTCTCTCTCTCTCTCTCTCTCTCTCTCTCTCTCTCTTTCACACACACACTCACACACACACACACACACACACACACACACAGAGAGAGAGAGAGAGAGAGAGAGAGAGAGAGAGAGAGAAACCCTTCCTGCTTTCTCTCCTCCTTCTCACCCTTTCTCTCCAGCCACCAAACGTTGCCGGCTGCCAGCAGTTCCGATGGAGAGGGTGAATGGTGGAGAGGGTGAATGGGAGCTGGCCGATGCTCAGCTTGTGCCACTGCACGCTCCCATCTCTGCACCTTTCATCACACAGGCCAGGCATGCCCTGAGGCACTAGGCTAACAGAACGCCAAGGCCCAAGGGAGGAAAGATGCGGTGTAGCAAAACCAAATGAGGAGAGGTCCGGCAAAGTGGGGAATGGCTGGGTGTGACAGGCGAGGCTGGGAGGGGTGGGGCAGGGCAGGGTGAGGCAAATGAGCTGCAGCTGCTGCTGCAAATCACCCAGCCCCTGAGTGCTTGCCGTTTCCTGTGCATGCATCAGCCGGGTTTGGGTGGGCCAGGGCTCTGGCAGTGGAGGTCGGTCCCTTGCCATTTCTGGGACAGACCCAGGGAGCCAAATTTGGGGCCTTCCCAGCCCAGCTCCGGCACCTGCTGCTTTGGTGACTCTGTAGGCAGAGCTTCTCTGTCAGAGAAGAGAACTTTGCAGCTCTGCCTACAGAGCCACCAAAGCAGCAGGTGGAGCTCAGAGGCTCAGGGAAGGAGGACGCTGAACTGGGCGGTCGGGTCATTGGCAAAAGAGCAATGCGTCTGAGCGGAAAGTGGCCTCAGAACAAGTGGGGCATGTAAGGAAAGAAATCCTCACTCCCCCCCGAAATTGCCTTTCTTTCCTTACTTGACTCCCAGCCCCATGCCGCTTCTCCTTCGTGATCCGCTACCCCCATCATATGCAAGGAAACAAAGGAAGTTTTTTTTTGGGGGGGGGGAAGGTCAATCAATCAATTGCAACTTCTTGTGAAAGATCGCGAAGTTGGAATTGATTGACCTTTCCCCCCCAAAAAAACTTCCTTTGTTTCCTTGCATATGATGGGGGTGGATCGCGAAGGAGAAGCGGCATGGGGCTGGAAGTCAAGTAAGGAAAGAAAGGCAATTTCTGGGGGGAGTGAGGATTTCTTTCCTTACCTGCTCCACTTGTTCCGAGGCCACTTTCCGCTCAGACTCGTTGCTCTTTTGCCAATGGCCCGACTGCCCACTTCAGCGCCCTCCCTCCTAGAGCCTCCGATCTCCACCTGCTGCTTTGGTCAGCCTGCCAGCCCCCACCTCAATGCCCTGCCCACCGCTGCCTAGCAAGGCCGCCCTGGGGCTGCAGGGGCTGGTCTGGCATGGGAAGGGCACGCATCCCACTCTCTGGTCACCATGCAGGGTAAAGTTGCTGGGCCTGCCCCCACCCAGATGCCCTTGCTTCCCCCAAGCATTTTTTTTTTTTTTACTAACCTGGCTTTCAGCTGCATTCCATTTCTCCGTTTGCTTCTCAGCCTTCACCGTGTGTTTGTGGGACTATCCGTTAAAAAAAAAGTTCCATTAGAATAACTTCTTGAGATCTCGCAAGAAGTTAGAAAGTCTCATGGAACTTTTTTTTCGTCCCACAAACACATGGCAAAGGCTGAGAAGCGAATGGAGAAACAGAATGCAGCTGAAAGCCAGGTTAGTAAAAAAAAAAAAAACCCGCTTGTGAGAGGCGGGGGTATCTGAGCGGGGGTGGGGGTGGCAACCTACCCTGCGTGGCTTTGGCAGATGTCTGGCAGGGGGAGGGAAGCAACAGGCCCCACCCCACCCCTCACATGGAGCGCCCTGTTGTCGCCGCTCTCCCCCACGCAGCACCTTTCCAGCTCGACGCGTCACTTCCTCTGTTGCTAAAAGTTCAATCAAGTAATTCCAACTTTTTTTTTTTTGCACACAGCGGCGGAGGCCTAGGACTGGGGCGATGGCATGTGTGCCCACCGAGAGGGCTCTGTGTGCCACCTATGGCACGCATGCCATGGATTCGCCACCACTGCCCTAGATCTTTTTTTAAAAAGAAAGATGAACCATAACTTTACCTTTGTGTTCAAGCCACCATAAATAATTCCTGAATCAAAGGCCTCAAAATCACTACTTGAGAAAACTGGATTGTAATTCTTGTACATTCTTAGTTCAGCCGATGTCATTGTCCAACTCTATGCCTCCAACTTTCCCTATGCCTTCTACATGTTTGTTTCCTTAGACAAAAATTTAATGTCTTCTTTATAAAAGGCCTTTTGATAGCCAGCAATAGTTCATCTGGAAGCACTTTAGAATTGGGTGGCATTGACTTTCCTATTAACAATATCCCCATGCCAATTTTTATATGGTTCTAAAATAGTCTAGCTTTTTCATTCCCTCTTAAGGAAATAAAATTCTAAACCTAGAAACTTACCAAGGGGGTGGGGAATCTCAGTATTTTAATATTTGATATGGATTATTTGTATACTCACCCTCCAGAGTTTGCGCTGGAATATAAAGTACAATGAGTAAAATTGTATAGTTGTCGCTATAAGCAGTGGCAATGCTGTAGAAGGAAACAAGATGCATATAGCCATTAATTGTCCTTTTTAAACACAGAGGAGATATATAGAAACAGGAAGTATCAACCACACTCCTCAAATGTTTTGTATTTAACATTTTGGAAACATTATAATTGTACTTGGGAATCTCATTATAAACCAAACCCCAAAACGTATACATGGCAGACACTGCCTGAATTGTGCCACTCAAATTGTGTTGACTCCATTAGAACCAATTGACTAAAATACACTTGAACAAGTTAAAATAATCTCTCTTATTCCTGGTGATAAGTGGACAATACTGTCTTAATCTATTCAGGTTTATTTAGAAGAAAGCCCTGGTAAATCCAGTGAGATCTGCTTTTAAGTTTATGTATTCATTTATAAAGGGCACAGCTGTCCATCTTGTAAAACACAGCTCTGGGCAACTTACAAAAATATAAAACCTAAAGCAAGAGACAGGGCAAGCCACTGAGCACCAAATAATTGAGCAGTTGCAAGAGAAAGCACGGTAGCCCCTCTGGCTCCCTTTGCACTGCTTAGGCCTAGCCTGCTTTTGAAGACGTGGACTTAGACGCCTCCATCCACCTTAAATGTACAGGGGTGTCTGTTTGCTCTGAGAAAGAAAAGAATTCCTCCTCATTCTCTGCAATGTTCTGCAGTTGCTGCCACTGCTCTTGTTCTCCCCTCCTCCTCCTCTTTATCTTATTACTAATAAGACTGCAAGGAATATAAATTCTTCCATTCTCCACCATTCAGTCAGAACGGAAAAAGCTTCTTGGGTGAGAAGCGAAATGAATTCAGGGAAAAACAAAGTCCAGTTGCCTCTTGAAACCTTTGTGACAACCATGAGCTGCATGACTGAGAATCGCCATAGACACTTATCACTAATACGTAATAAGAGTTGTTATTAATCTGCACTGGGCTGGGCATTATGTAGAATGCATATATAATCTGTCCATGAGCTCATGGTGG
The DNA here is from genome assembly GCF_001527695.2 of Protobothrops mucrosquamatus. NCBI lineage: Eukaryota > Metazoa > Chordata > Lepidosauria > Squamata > Viperidae > Protobothrops > Protobothrops mucrosquamatus. The sequence continues at coordinate 552,227 of NW_015387371.1, read as the reverse complement.
AAAAGATAAGAGTCCAAAGATGATCCACAGCTTTTTTGTGAAAGTTGTTTTTTTACACAAAAAAAAACTTCATTTACACTTAGCTAGAGGTAGGGGGAAAAAATCAGATACTCACTGAAGAAAAAATATTTGTGCTGATAGTTATAAGGCATGTATTTCTTTTTCTGCAAACCCAACTGTAAAAGAAAGAAAGTCATGAAAAACAAATATCCTTCATTAGATAATTATACTATATATATATATAGTATTTTTATTTATATAGATTATATATATATATATATAATCTATATAAATAAAAATGTAACCGTTCGTTTGTTCAAAATCTTAAATCTCCGAAAGTTCTTCACCGATTGCTTTGAAATTTTGACACAATGTTGCATTCGAATACGTGCGTGTTTTTATATACCTACTATTATATAGATGTTACACCTGTGACAGGTAAAAACATGTTTTGAAAAACAGCGCCATCTGTTGGACGTAAAAGCAACACACGCTACGATTTTACGATTCCAACAAGCATTGTGAAATTAAACATATTACAAACGTGCACTTTCTCTTTTCTTTCTTTTCCATTTAACCAGACTGAGCCACAGCAACGCGTGGCCGGGTACAGCTAGTATATATATATTTATTAATTTTTATAATTATAAGTGCTTAATATTTTATCAGCAACATATCCTCAGGGTTCCAACATTTAACTTACTAATACATATTAAGTTCCTTTCTCTCTACCTCATTTTTCTACCCAATGATAAGGTATCCCATGTTCTAAAATAAACTGAATCTTCTTTCTCTTTCATTTTCAATGTCAATCTATCCATTTCTGCACACTCTAAGATTTATTTAATTAATTCTTCCTCCATTGGTAAATCTTCATTTTTCCAATGTTGAGTGAATTCAATTCTTGCTGCAGTTAATATACATAAAATTAAATATATACACTCTTTCTCATAATTTCCTACAATTATGCCTAACAAAAATAATTCTGGCTTAAAATCTATATGTTTTTTAATCATTTTCTCTAACCATGTATGTATTCTTAACCAGAATCTTTTAGCTTTAGAGCATGTCCACCAAAGATGATAATAAGTGCCTGTTTTTTGTTTACATTTCCAACAATTGCTTGATATATTTTTAAACATTTTTTCTAACCTCACTGGTATTAAATGCCATCTATAAAACATTTTATATAAATTTTCCTTGTATGCCACCACTTTTGTTATTTTAAAATTACTTTCCCAAAGACTTTGCCATTTAGATAATTATACTTTAAGTCTCCATTTTTATAACGTCTTTTTCCGCTGCTCTGTGAAATAAATACTCAGGCAAGAAAAAGGGAAGAAAAGTGAGATGCACACAACTGTCACATTAATAGACTGTAATTGTGGTAGTTATCTTTATTTTCAAAGTTTCCAGATGCAGAAACACATGGCAGAGTGAGGTAGCTTTTGAACTAAGTCCTACAATATACAGTAAATACGGAAAAAGCATTCTTAATTTTAGATTTTTTAGCCAGGACAGGAAGAGGTCAATTTTGGTAGCAGAAACACTAGATAAACTCTTGCTAATCTTTCCATTAGTAGAAGACCCCAAAGGAAAGCATTACTGATGGACCAGGATCTTCTGAATCCAAAGATCTCTATTGTCCCAATATCAGCTCTTCAGCCACACCATCCTATCACTGGAACAATCAATGTGCTGACTGGTGTCAGTAGGGGTGAATTAACAACAAAAAGGGAACCCAGAATTTTAGCTAAAGAGGCAGCTTCTTCATTTTGAGATTTTTATCCTCAGAGATAAAAAAATTTCTATTTCTGCCTGTGAGGCATAAGTAATTCTATATTTTCTTTGTTTTAGAACCATGGTAGCGCAGTGGTTAGAATGTAGTAGAATGCAGGCTACTTCTGGTGACTGCTGGATGCTGTCAGTTTGATTCTCACCGGCTCAGGATTGTCTCAGCCTTCCATCCTTCCAAGGTCAGTAAAAGGAGGACCCAGATTGTTGGGGGCAATATGCTGACTCTGAAAACCGCTTAGAGAGGTCTGTGAAGCACTGTGACACAGTATATACGTCTAAGTGCTATTGCTACTGTTATTTTAAGAAAGAGCCAAGGCAGAATATGCTTATCAAATCTGAAACAACCCACTGAGATAATTCACACAATAGTCAGCCCAATTCATAACATTAACCAGAGAAGGAGCAAACGGGAACAAATAAATAGATGCTTTAGCTCCATAGCACCCTCCATATTCTTTCCTACCTGAGCTGCTAGGGTTTTGGACAAGGAGACAATCTGCTACTTCCCTAAAACACCTTCTTAGGATTGCACTCATGGCCATAAAAGCTTGCTGTTTTCCTCAGAATCCTTTTGTACACACTTATAAAGTCACTCCAATGAGATAATTACCCAGTAGTCCAATTCATAATATTTATCTATAGCTGTGAGCTATAACAGAAGAATCGGTCTGGTGTAGTAGTTAAGCTATCAGGCTAGAAACTGCAAGATTTTGAGTTCTAGTCTCTCCTTGGGCAAAGCCAATTGGGTGACCTTGGCCAGTCACTTTCTCTCAGTCTTAAAAGGTGTATGGAAATTCACTTTTGTTGTGGCCACCTTATCCACACCTTATACTGTGTTCAACTCTAAACAGTACAATCTGTTCTGATCTGAAAGGCCAGGGTTCAGTAAAATCTGTTGCTTCTTACCTCCAAAGAAAGAGGTTTCCCTAATGAAAAAATAACGGGATGAAATGAAACATCTGGGTCCTTCTGGAAACAGTTGGGTTTAGCATGATGCTGGGAATGGTACAAAGACCACCAATGAGCTGAAAGTCCCTGTAGAAGAAGAGTGAAAGAAAGCATTTAGGCGCTTTTAAAAGATTAGTTGACTACTTACTACAGCAGTATTTTGCTTTGAAGAGGCAATATACTGTATTATAGAGGAGATTCCACTGAACCTTTGAATCAGATTTTGAAATAAGTTTGAGAGGTTGAATCAGCTGACTCTGAATTATCTTGGAGAGGTTCAAAAACAGTTTGAAGATTAAATGCCCTTTCCAGCTTTGAAGAATCTCAAGCATTCACTGCATATATGGACAAAGCTGGGGGAATTTGAATATTTACTGAGTTCTCTGATATTAAATTTAAGTAGGTGGCAAAGGAGTTTTATCACCTTTTCAAACCCTGTCTATCAAAGCACTGGAAGATGTGCTGCTCTGCCATTTATGTATTTAGAGAGATTTGTCTGGGGGGGGGGACAGAATACAAAATCGAGGACTAAGTTTATTCCGCTTGTCTCGCTTTTAATGAATCTTGCTCTTCCTTGCCTCCACACCATTTTATCATTATTCTTCTTTGACTCACCTGTAGATTTGTGTCCCTGTTAGATTTGTGTCCAGTATTTTCCTTCCTTATTTATCACTGGCATTTAATCAGGCTTATTGATCAGGGAATGTTATCACCAGGATTTAATCAGGGTTATCTTACAGTTGTACCAAAAGCAGGTGAAGATAACACCTGGTATGCTAATTCTCATCTGATTTCATTGCTAATGTTGATACAAAGATTTTAATAGCAGTGTTGGCAAATAGATTACAAATAGTTTGTTATTAAAATTGATCAAGCAGGGTTAATAAAAATTAGGCACGCAGCAGATAATATAGGATTAGTTATAGATATAATGGAACTAAAATAAAGATCAACTTGTAATCTCATTATTAGATGCTGAAAAGCTTTTGATAAAATACACAAACAATAAATATTTATTGTATTAAATAAATTTGAAAATCCCTTAGAATTCATAAAATGAATTAAGATATTATATCTACATCTAAAGTAAAATTTAATTTATTTAGAGAAACTAGGCAAGCTTGTGTCTATGGAGATTCTCAGTCCTCCAGGTCATGGTTGTCTCAAAGGTGCTTTTTCAAGAGGCAACTGGACTTTCTGTTTTTTCTTTGAAGATGTTTCGCTTCCCATCCAGTCAGAGCTGAAGAAACTTCTTGGATGAGAAAAGAAATATCTTCAAAGAAAAAACAGAAAATCCAATTGCCTCTTAAAAAAGCACCTTTGGGATAGACAAGGATGTTCACTTTCACCCTTGCTTTTTAATATCTACATTATTATTTAAAATAATATTTAATAATCAATTTATTTATGTATATTTAATAACTTTTCACTTGTGCTATTAGACAACATAGAATTATCTATGCAGTACTATATAACTCAGTTGAATACAAATCCCCATATTCTTTTATTTATTTCTAAACCTCATACAATTATTTTAGTATTGATGCAAAACAGCAGAATATTCTATTAACTTACACAAATCAGAACTGATTCCAATAGGTGAAAATTGGGTTACCCATCTGCTAAATATCAGTTTCATATTTGCACCAAAGCCATTAAATATATGTATCAAAGAATACAACATGTAATATAAATAAAATTGGGGGGGGGGTATTTCTTCAGATATCAATAGATGGGCGTCATTAAACCTTACCCTTTGGGAGAAAGGTGAATGCTCTCAAAATGTATGTTATTCCAAGATTAATTTATATTCTGAGAAGAATTCCAGTTTAAAAATCTGGAAAATATTTTCAGAAAATAAATTCCTTTTGTAGAAAATTTTGACAGGGTTCTTTGATTCTGAGAATCTCATTACAAAAAGGCCAATTAATGAGAGAGGATTCAGTTTTTAGAATCTGGAACTATCATGCTTACTTATTGTCAAGCATTAAATCCTGAAAGCTAATAATTGGGGTTAATTTTCCAATTTGGGCAACCTTGGAATATACATATACAGCACCTTTGGTTGGATCGTCAGTATTAGGATCTAAATATACTCAAACTCTGGTACCTCTGAAAGCAATTACATTACTTAGAAAGTTATGTAATGGAATGTCTACTTTAAAAAACGGACTGTTTTTCCCATGCCAAATTGACCTTATGGGGAAAGCCATCTTTAAAAATTGGGAGAAAGATGATGATATGGAAAAATTGGATGGAAACTGTCACACGCAAAGAATCAGGACCACACGTTAAATTCCAGTGAAGCTGTTTTACTGCTCATGCCTATACACAAACTATTCAACTAATGGTCCGCACTAAATTGTCACTGGGTAAGAGTTAATGGACTCAAGAACTTGGGTTACTTGTGGGCACATAACGACTCCAGGATGATTCCTCTCTTGACTCTGCTCCCCAAACTCTGACTCTGCTTCTCATACAGAAACATTCTTCAGTCTTTTTTTAAAAAAAACATTGTTGCCATAGCACATAGCCTGCTTTTTCTAGTTTATTAAATTTGACTAGAGTGTTTTCTGTTTTACTTCAGTATGGCTGCTCTATAGACTCTTTGTTTTGGAGAACTAAGAGACTGTGCTGCTCTTTTTCTTTCCTATTATTTCTGCCTTAAAAGAGTAGAAGAGGAATGTTTCAAAATTTATGTCAGAATTCTATAGAACCCTTTCAATCTACTCATCTCAAACTTTTCAGTTTGTCCTCAAAGGTATCTACTATCTCTGTTATTTTCATTTTATTCTGCACCCCAAATAAAACAGATATAGGCATTTTGATGCTTTTCTATTCAAGTAAAAAAACAAACAAACAACTTTCTTGAATTTATTTGACATGGATATTGATCTCAGATCTCCTATACTAGGGTTCCCCAACCCATAGGCCATGGACTGGTACTGGACTGCGGCCTGTTGGGAATTTGGCCACATAAGTGGTGGCAAGCTCACAAAGCTTCATTTGTGCATGTGGGGGATTAGTTTGCACATGTTAAACCATCCCCTCCCTCCCCACCACCCTGGCCACCGATGCCAGTCTGTGGAGCCAGGAAGGTTGGGAACCACTGTCCTATATGAATCAAGTCTTGCCACCTTCAGATCTTAAATTTGGATTGGCTCTCAGTTAATTTTGCACATTCATATTGTTTAAGTGAAATTCCATTCTTAATCTGCAGTTAGTAATGAGATAGATGAACAAATAGTTTGATTTAATGTAAGAGAGCTTTCTATGTTCTTTAAGTGGGAATGGGAAAATGGGAATCCCATTTGACACATCTGTTATAAATAACACAACACATTTGATACTTACTGATGAAACTTTTTCAGGTGTATTTGCAATATTCCATATTCCTTTCCTTCAATTCTGTGGAACATTCTAAGAATAATATAACTTACTTACCTTTAAATAGCACATCACAAATTCATGAAAAAGGTGGTTCCATTTTGGATTGCTGAAGACTGAAAGATGCCCCAAATCATGTTGTAACCAGCTTGCTTGAGACTAAAAGGAAAGGGTGATACACAACAGAAGGGCCACCTTTTGTCTCACTCCTACATCTCCTGCATGGAGCTTTCCCACTATATCCAATGGTGTTTGTAATAGCTATGAAACAATTGCTAGGATAGCTAAAATAAAAGTTCATTCTAGGATTTTTGTTTATTTAGTCAAAGGGGCAGCCCCCCAGAGAAACATTCCAAACAGGATGTGCACAAGAAAGCTTTTCTACAATATAATCGTAGATATAAACCATCTTCTACAAACGTGGTAGACAATGGTTGGTTTTTTTAATGATCTATTCCTATTCGTGTTCCATCAAGAGCCATGGTGGCGCAGTAATTAGAATACAGTACTGCAGGCTACTTCTGCTGATTGCCAGCTGCCAGCAGTTTTGCAGTTCAATTCCCACAGGCTCAAGGTTGACTCAGCCTTCCATCCTTCCGAGGTCAGTAAAATGAGGACCCAGATTGTTGGGGGCAATATGCTGACTCAGTAAACAGCTTAGAGAAGGCTGTAAAGCACTGTGAAGCGGTATATAAGTCTACGTGCTATGGCTAATGCTATTACTGTTCTTCAGAATGGGAGATTTGAGATATAAGATGAGATGGACCCAATATCCTTCTTTTCTAATGAATCATTTGTTGAGCAGGCCCATCCCCCATGATGGCATGCTTAACACATGAAATTCTTTTTCTCCCACCAACAAACAGCTGATTTTGACATCACAGCTGTTTTTTTTTTTTGGTAGCTTTGCCCTCCATTCTTTCAACGCGAGACTAGGAAGGACCCAAGAAGAACTTAGGACAATTATGCACCGATGGAGAACAGGGAGACTGGATGTCTTCAATTCTTGGTAAGGTGTGATCGGAAGGTCTGGTCTCTTCCCACATTTTCCCTTCAGTTGCTCATTTTTCTTAAGTATGCCTGGGTTTAATTGCAATTTTTGAAACTTCACAACCTCTTGATTTATGACTAGTTGACTTTGACCTATTTTATAACTCCTTGTTGGACTTTTACAAGGTTTTTTTTCCTGTTCTTTCATTGCTTATTATCAAATTTTAAACTATTTGTTTTTAACCATAAAGAAGTTGTGGTGGGACTTACATTTACACAGGATGATACTATAAATTTTGTTCCTTCTAGCATTTTTCTTTTCCTTTTCTTTTTCTTTTTTAAAATAGTGATATCTATCTCTTAAATTTTGATGGGAAAATTTCCCTTTCTTTAAGGGGGAGGGGGGAGAGAGATCCTTTCCCTGTGAAAGCTGTTATCATTTATTTGCTTCTCCTGTCCTTGAAAATAAAAGTGTTTCTCATGCCTCTAAAAGGAGACAAAATAGTTTGGGATGCAACTGAAAAAGAATGTTCTCCAACTTACAGGCTTTATTTGAAAATATAAACAAAAAGATTGATGAGTCAGTAACAGTTTGGCAAAGTCAAGATGATATCCAAAGGCAGGAAATAACAGCTGAACCCAATTTCCAATTTGAGGAATTGGAATCTGATCTGTTGCTGTGTGTGAAAAAGGAAGTGTTTTGTTTGAAAAATATAGAATTGCCAGAAAAGATTGAAAATAATAGGAATATAAGAAATTCTGAGATAATGGATATGATGAAAGATGGACTGGACTTTCTTGGCAAGAAGAATGTTGTGTTGTCAAAGAGAATTATTCAACAATGGATGTTGCAGAATTATTTACAATTATTAACTTTGAAAGTGAGATGTATTTGTTGGGATGTTGGGAAAGATGTTGGGAAAGTTCCCAATTAATAACCCAAGCAAAGGTTTCACCAAAGAAAGGTATTTGATCCTGGGCTCAGAGATAATGATTGGGGCAATTTATGATAAATAAGAAACTGTGTAGACTTTCTATGAGTAAATTACAACAATAGACTGTTAATAGAGTGCTTTGAACATTAATTTTGCTTTACCTGTTTACTATTTTTTCTTTCATATATGTAAGGTATGACAGGTCAACTGGGTTGCAAATAGATGTACAAGCTCATAAATTTTGGACCTGCTTTGCAAGTGGGGGAAGCTATTATTGTTGCAATAGTTTTGTCAGTGTTTAACCATAATATGTGTTTTTATCCTTTTTAAAAAAAAAATCCCATTTTTTCAATGTTTTTGTTTAGTTTTGTCACTGTTTATTTTTGTATTTTAACCTTTTGAATAAAATAAAATTGTTGGCAGAATCATTTGTTGGGCAAAATAAAAGTAGTTTTTTTCTCTAACTGAATTGCTTAGTCTTTTTCAACCTTCGTTCTTCCAAACAGTTCAGAGCAAACTTCAAACTGAAAATAACTGGTGTTATTTTCCTTACAGAGAAATTATTTTCTTTTAATTTAGTTAAAATATCTTGTGCTGTACGAATCCTATCTAATGGGAAGTTTAATTTTGTCTAAAAATAAAATCAAGCAAATTACCTGTGCAAGGGTCAAACAAAATGTCGCAAGAAGAAAAGGTGTAATAGATGTCCCAAAATACCACATCACAAACCAGCCAGCAGCATCCAGCAGTAAAATATGCAGAAGGATCAGGAAAAAGAAGAATTGGTTTGGCTTGAAGAGTCCCATCTTTTCAACAGTGGACACCAGCTCCCGAAAATCTTCTACTAGTAATTTCTATGGGGAAAAAAACGCAACAAATTTGCAGGTATTTTGACTCCATGAATCCTGTATAACTAGCCAGTGGCCCCAACAGTTAACATCAAGAACTCTTAAATGTAGTATTTTTTTACTGTTATAAAATATGTAGTTAATATGGATTATTAATTAATATTAAATATTTATTATTAAATATGTATAGAACTGTTACTGGTGGATGGTACCATCTATGAAACCACCTATATTATTTTTTTTCCTATATTACTGCTTTCATCACAATTACATCATTTGATGCCCATTGGCCAGAAGTCCCACCACAGGCCATCCACAGGCATGATCAGTGTTGTTTCATTGCTGTGCCCAGGCCTGAAACCTGACTGAAAAGGATCCAGATAAACCATTTTCTCCAGATTCTCTGAGGCTGCATTGCAACCACCTGCTTAATAATTTTAAGGCTGGGATTGATTATGTGGAGGCTGAGGAAGGCAACCTGAAAGAACTGGGTTTACTTGCCCAATCTTATTGCCCAGCTGCATTGCCAGATTTGGCAAAATCTGATGGGACATGAAATGAGTTTGCTCTGCATCCGGAACATGAACAGGATAAAACTATGTACATTGAATGCTACCTGGATATGACATGTTGAGATGACAGAAGCCTCATCTTGTGGGGTTATTTGGGTTCAGGTTGAATCTGTGGAGCCTAAAGAAGCAAACTGGGTTCTCTCCGTGTTATTCTCACGGATGGATCTGAGTCCTGCTTGCTTAGTGGAAGCAGACAGGGGGATGAGAGGAAGCTGAGTGTGAGTGGTAGTGAAGATATCCTTCCAATGTATTTGGGGAGGATCAAGTGGGGCTTCAGGGCAATGAGGTGGAGAGTGGAAGGGACTGAAATGGCAGGTACTAAGATAACTTCATAATTAAAAGTCTGCTGAAGGAAATGGACTTTTACTGTTTTTATAAATGCCAAGAGATTGGGGTGAAGTACAAGGGCAATGCAGAAAGATTGAGGAATACCTTATAAAAATCTCTTTTGTTGACCTTAATAGCAGATCAGTTTTAATGACCAAAGTGATCTTTGAGTCAAGCCTTATAATATTTAAGGCTTTGCATTTTAACACTATAGGCCACTACCTCAATTTTCTGTCTCCAAACTTACATTTTTACTAGGTTCAAAGCTGGGCTGATCAGGTGCTAATTCCCCAATCAAAAGTGACGCCATGTGCTTCCTTACTAGAGTCTTGTCAACATGAAAGGCTGTGAAAGGATCCTAAAGCCAAAGCATAAAGAAAAAAGAAAGATAAAAGAAAAAAATATTATAATAAAGAATCAGTTTAAAGGCAACCTGGAAGAAACATGTTTACGCTAAGTGATTATACTTGATTTTTACCTTTCTTCTTTCCAATTCAAGGCATCACAGGCATAATTCCCAGGAGGTGTTTGACCCAGGATGAAATTATTTTCCTTCAAGAAAACAGTTCAAAGTAAAGCCACTTGCATGCAGCTGTTCTGATCTCTGTCTTAGAACTGGCAAGAAATTACAGCCTTTGTCAGATCCACTAGATGGATCAGACCAAGAAATCAACTCTACAGGAAGGCTAAAACTACTTTGATTATGACTGGCCATAATAACAGATGATTCATCGACCATATGCCAGTCCCAAGTCTGAAAAAATGAGAAGAGTTAGGGAAAGCAGTGGTGAATTACCCTGCAAAAAATCTCACCAAAATCTCACTTTATGGCAATAACTTAGTATGACTCAGATTGGATACCAAAAGTGGACCCTCCAGGCTGGATGGTAGCCTGCAAGCTACTGGAGAAGAGCAAGGGCTAGCTTTTAGTAGTCAGATTTTTTGTGATGTTGTTGGAGGAAAGCCTTCAGGAAGCCCAACAATTGACAATGCCCATGATGAAAGAAGTTGCCTACACAGTACAAAGTTATTTCAAATTGGATCATGGAATGTTAGCGGCATGTCCCTTGGGAAGCTTAAAATTGTAAAAAGAGAAATGATTGGAGTGAATATAGACATCCTTGGTATCAGTGAGTTATACTGGACAGAGAAGTGATCAGTTCAAATTAGACAAGTTTATGGTTTATTTTTCTGGAAACATCAGACGTAAGCAAACAAGCGGCTAAATGTGTTGAGAATTGCATAGTACACAGTGATCACATACTATCTATCCAAATTCGAATCAAGCCATTCAACATCACCATACTACAAATCTACGCTCCAACTGTAGGCTCAAATGATGAAATGGAAGTTTTTTAAAGTAAGCTTCAATGTGCTTTCAAGCAAATGCCAAAAAGGATCTTTTGTATATTATGGGCAATTTCAACACAAAAGTAGGCCAAGGAGAAGTTGCAAGAATAGTAGACAAGAATGGAATGAAGCTGATGATTGCCTAGTGCAATTTTGTCAGGAACACTATCTCAGCACAATGAACGCACGGTTTATTCAACACAAGCAACATTATATAAATGGACAGCACCAAATGGACAACATTCGAAATCATTGTATGCCAACAACACTGGAAAAGTTCAGTTGCATCTGTTAAAACACTTCCTGGGGCTGATTGTAGTTCAGACCATCAGCTATTAGTGGCTAAACTGAAGTTCAAATTCTGCAAAAAAAAAAAAAAAGGTATCCCCCCCCCCCAAGTCAATCTTGTCATGGAGAAAATCAGTGATTATATTAAATTGGATTAGAGTATGTTAGAAAGAAGGAATTGGGGGGGGGAGTCTGTTTCCAAAAGGAAAGGAAAAATTCCATATCTGGCATCATAGATGGATTTATCCTTACATATATCTTAGTGCAATATAAATGAAATAAGCTAAAAAAGAAGTAACAACAGCAAGGAAAGGAATCCAGCGCTGACACGAAGAGTGAAAAATTCGTGCTGCAAAAAATTGGCAACACCCGACTCTCCGTCTCGCCCCCTGCCGCGCGCCTTACCGTGGCGTCCTGCCCTGCGAAGCTTGTGATGATCCGAGAACCCCCTGGGTGCCTCCTGTAGAAGCGGCTGACGTCATAGACTTTCCTGTCGATCACCAGCCAGCGCTCCTGTGGCGGGTCTCCCTGGCCAGTGCGCAGCCCGATCTCGTCCCAGGTAAACCACCGCGANCCACCGCGAAGGGCCGGACAGATCGGCCGCGGGATCAGCCTCCCTCCTCTGCCTGACCCCGGTTTCTCCTTGCTGGGAAGCCATCTCCCCCCCGACTGAGGCTTCGGGGAACCTGGCACTGTCCTTTTCAGCACCACCGGGAGGGCGGACTGGGCGGGTCCTGGCGAGGGAGATTCCCCCCTTCTCCGTCTCCGATTGGTCGACAGAGTTTCATTGCCGCTGCTCTCGTGGAGAACAAACGCGGAGAGGGAGGTGCCGCAAAAGCCAACTCGGCCGAGCCTGGGATGTTCCGAATTTCGAGTACGAAAGAGGAGTTGGCGGCTGGCAGCTTTTTTTGCAGTAAAAGGAGCAAACTCCTTTTATTGGTTTCATAGAAATCCCATTTCTCCGCAAGCAAAACGATAAGAATTAAGGTCCCTTCGGTTGATTTCAGTAACCTGGGAAACAAGTTTTGGAGTCTCTCTGGGGAGCCTCTATTTTGATTGATTTCACCAAGAAGCAAGATCTCCCCGCTTCTTTAGCCCCGCAGTCACGGGAGGCAATTCGATCACGTGCCAGCCTGCGATTCAGTCTGAAGTTAAGCTCTTCCCGAATGTCTTCGTGCTTACTTTGCATGCTCGCACCACGGATGGAGGATGCGCATACTTCTTAGAAAAGTATTTGAAAAGTTTGGGACGGAGAAGAGGGACAGAAATCCCCTGCAGTCCAGATCCATGGGGGGGGGGACTTCCCCAACTGGTAGTGATGGGGCCGAAATCAGCTGTGCCAGTATTGATTCATTTTGGAGAATAGGCTGACTTGTGATTCAAAAGATTCAGAGTTGGTTCTTCTCTTTCTGCCTCCTCTTCATCCCTGGAATGTCACAGGTTGAGAATTTCTACCTGCTGCAGAAAATCTGGCACAATCTGATAAAAGCTTTTCATTTGTCAAAGCATTACAGTGACAAATCTCACATCCTACTGGTAGCGTTAGTCTGTCATGGGAAACTGGCGGGGACTGGATCACTAATAAGTAGATTGAACTTAATAGCTTTACACATTCCAAACAGATTTTTAATCACATTATACAAGGAAGATGCTTTTTTTTGGTGCCATTCAAATCCCGGTGCCTGACTGGACAAATTTTATTGGCAATATTTCAGAAATGATTTCCCATTGCTTGTTTCCTAGCACTGGGGTAGAGTGACTGTCCCAAGGTTACTCAGCTGGCTTTGTACCTAAGGCAGAACTAGAACTCAAAGTCTCCTGGTTTCTTTTTTCTTTTTGTAAAAGTTTTATTGATTTTTTACAATAACAACCTTAGTGCCTGGTGTATAGCATGTTGTCTTGGTTCATAAATGTTTTAGGATAGATATACAATCAATAATAGTTAATTAACAATCAATAATAATTAATTTTTATATTTCCATAATTAGTATATCAATTAATAATTTATTTCCTTGATCTTCTCTTCTCCCAGTAGTATTTTCCTTCTTCAATATTAAACAAATCTAATTTTTGATATTTGATATTTTCCATATATAAATGATTAAAATAAACATTTTCTTCTATATTTATACCAACAATAACAGCGTCCATACAAAGCATTCTTTTTCTTATCAACTTATATTATTTTCGTAAAAGTCATCTTATTGATTCACCATGCATCTTATTTTCATAAATCTTGTTTATGCTCAATTTCCCCTTAATATTCAAACAATTCTTATCAATCATAATTTTCTTCGTAATTAACATTTAAATATCCAAATTTTCCATTTAAATATATCATCCCAGTATTTTCATATTTCATATATTATAAAAATACTATACTACTTATCTATTATAACATCTACCTATAACATCTTTTCTAATCAATTTACATTTCACTTCTATTTATAAAAGTTGATTTGTTAAATCACTATATATCATTTTTAAAGTTCTTATTAAGCCTAATTTCCCCTCAATATTTCAATCATTCCTTAATGCTAAATCTTTTCAAACTTAATTTATCTTTAAAATTCAAACTTTTCCTTTACTTACATCATCCCAGTATTTTTACATTTTGTATCTTATCAAAAATATTATATTACTTATATCTCTTATCCCACTTATTCTATAGCCCCTTTATAGTCAAAGTTATTTGTTTATTTAGCCATATTCAAACAAGTGTTTGCTTGTATAATATTCCATCTGGGGGCAGATCAAATCTGTTAAGGCCATCTCTGGCCTTCTTCTTTTGCCAAATAGTTTTCCAAAATAATATTTTCAACTTGTCAAACAATTCTTGTATTTTTGTAGTTGTTGTTAGGAGTAGAGGATATATAGTACATAAGATGTATGCTTTTTGTCTCCCAAACAGTGATTCTCCTAGCAGTGTCCATTTTGTTAAGTCTTCTTTCTTCTCAGGTTTATTTTGATGTTCTAATGCATAAGGTTTCTTTTCCATATTTATTGTTGTATCCAAATCTTGTAAGTTTTTTTCTTGTTTGTATTAAGTTATAATTCTAATATTTCTATTGAAAACTTCCAAAGTTAAAATAAATAACAATGGGGATAGTGCACATGCTTGTCTTGTGCCTTTTCTTATATCAAAATTCTCTGTATAGCCTCCATTTACAATCACTTTTGCTGTTTGTTTATGATATATTGTCTTATATTTCTAAATTTTGTTCAAAATCCATTGTTTTTAGTTGCTGAATCATAAATTGCCAAGAAACATTGTCAAATGCCTTTTGGGCATCTAGAAATACTAATGCCAGTTGTTTCCCTGGATGCATTTCATAATATTCCAATATGTCCATTATAACTCTTAAATTATTTGTTATTTGTCTCTTTGCTAGAAATCCGTTTTGGTCTGAATGTATAAATTCAGTCAGAATTTTTTTCAGTCTCTCAGCTATTATTGAAATAAAGATTTTATAGTCCACATTTAATAATGTGGTCTGTAGCTTTTTATCTGTGTCAGATCTGAATCTTCTTTTGGTATCAGAGTAATATTTGCTTCTATCCATGTATTTGGGAGTTTGGTCTCCAATAAAAGTTCATTACAGACATCTTTCAACAGTAAATAAAAGTTCATTACAGACATCTTTCAACGGTAGTGTATTTTGTAGCATTTCTAAAACTATGCTGGGAGCCTGTCTGGTCCCGGCGTTTTTTTTTATTTTTTTGTCTTTTTATAGCCTCTATCAATTCCATCATTGTTATTTTCTCATTTAACATGGTCTTAAAGTTTTCTGGAATTTTTGGTAGGTTATTTTTTTCCCCATATATTGAATTGTTTTCTCCCATGGAATTTCTTCCATATCATACAGTTTCTCATAATATTCTTTAATTATCTTTTTATTGCTTCATTTTTAAATTGTAGACAGCCTTTTTCATCTACTAATTTGCTTATCAGTTTTTTCTCCTCCTGTTTTTTAAGTTTGTAAGCTAGCCATCTTCCTGATTTATTTGCATTTTCAAAAAAAATGTTTTGCTCTTTTAATTTGTGCCAATTTTTCTGATTTTATTAAATTTAAGTTATGCTTTATTATTTCCATTTGTCTTTTCAGTACTTTCTTTTGTAGATTTATGTGTAGTTCTAATTCTAATTTTTTTAATTCTTCTCTTAACAGCACATATTGTTGTCTTTTTTCTTTATTCTTTTTCGTCATGTATGTTATAGCTATACCTCGAAAATATGCTTTGGCCATGTCCCATACGTTTTGTAGTGTTGTATCTTTTTTAAAATTTTCTTTGAAAAAAAAAATCCATTTCTTTTGTTGCTAATTCTGCAAATTCTTTCTCTTTTAATATGGATTGGTTCAAAGTCCATCTTAATTTTTTCTGTATTCCTTTCCATGTTATTTTTAAAGGAAACTACCTTTAAAAACTACCATGAGGCTTATGGATCTGTTTAAACAAGTGTGATTTGATTAGATGTGTTACTATTTGTAATTTCCACAAGCAAAACTAAAGCTTGGCGATTGCTCTCTTTCTCACACACACACACTCATCCCACAGTGCGTGCATTCATCTCTGTTGGAATATTCATGAGCAGGAAGAGTCATGTGGTAACTCAGTCAGCCAATGTGAAGAAAGTGCTACTGAGTCTGTGCAAAAGGTATTGAGTTAGAAGCTGGAATTGTTATCCAGTCTCAGGTCTGTCTCTGCTGTAAGAAGTCTTCATTGTGCTATGTTGCTGTAAAGAAGAATGTATGGTATTGTAAATATTTTGCTATGAATATAAAGAGTTTATTTGAATCAGCTAAATGCAGTCAACTGTGAGAGCTTCTGATTTATTTTTCACCAATAGAGAAATTAAAATTCTCTAACAGGTTATGTGCCCAGAACTTACTAAGGACTGCATTGTAATTTAAAGCTGGAAGAAATTGCCTGTGTTTAGAAGTATAAGAACAAGGCAGAATTAGCAGAATGGCTGTAATAGAATTTAAGGAAAGCTCTGTGCCTCGTTTAGGCCAAAAGAATTACATTATATGGGCTGCTAAGATGGAATGTTTGCTGAAAGCAAAATTGCTGTGGTATATCGTAGAAAATCCCCCACAAGTGTTTGCAGCTGCTGATCATAAAAGTCATGTTCAAGCAATGGCTTATCTCATCTTAAATTTAGATGATGAACAGTTTCTAAATGTTGCAAATCTAAAGACTGCAAAGGAAATTTGGTTGAAGTTGAGAGCTGTGCACGTGAATGTTTCTGCATGCAATATAGTGCAATTGTCAAGAAATCTTTACAGGGCCTGTTTGCAACCAGGTAAATCTGTGGAACAGCATTTAAATAAAATGCAAAGTTTATTTTTGGACTTAGAACAACGTGGGATTAAATTCCCTGTGTTCCAGAAGGTTTTATTGGTGTTGAACAGTTTAGATAAAACCTGGGACACAGTTTCTGCAATATCTGAGTGTAAAGAAAAGCAAGACTTAAATTTTGAGGCTTTAAAGGCATGTTTGCTTAATGAAGAAGAAAAGCACCATTTTAGGAACAGCCACGAGGAGGTCAAATTCCTGAGGAGGGGGTCCAGACTGCAAGTCTCCGGAGAAGCAAGGAGCAGATGGAACCAAGTTGCAACAAAAGAGAGATTTTGCAAGCAGAGAGCTCAGCAAGAAAAGAATTGCTACATTTGTGGTGCAAATACACATCTAAAAAGGAACTGTTTGCAGAGGAACAATTTGCAGCAAAGGACATTTGTGCAAGCAAAGGAACATTTTGGTGTTGCAAAAGTTTGCTATAGCAACAACAGAGACAAGTGGCTAATAGATAGTGGGGCAAGTCAAACAATTGTTAATGACTCTGAATTATTTTGCAGGTTTGTTCCAGTAGCACAAGAAGCTGTGGCTTTGGCAAATGGCCAGAAAGCAAAAGTCATCGGAAGAGGCGATGTAAAAACTCCATATTTGGAATCAAAGTTTACCAATGTGCTTTGTGTACCTGAGATGGAACATAATTTGTTAAGTGTGTCTAATTTAGACAAACAAGGTTTTGAGATAATTTTTGTAAATGGGAAGTGTCTCATCAAAAGGAATGGGAATAGTTGTGCAGAAGGTATAAAGGAAGATAATCTATATGTATTGCAGGGACAAAAGGTTCAATGTTCCCATATATTTAAGAATGTTGCAGAGCATGATTCGTGCGTTCATCTTCTACATAGAAGACTTGGCCATGCAAGCTTTAAAGTTTTGCAGCAAATGCAAGAGTTTGCAGAAGGGCTAAATTTGAAGGGATGCAAAACATATTTGGACTGTGCAGTATGCAAAGCATCAAAGTCAAAGGCATTCCCAGTTAGTAAATATAGCACAAGACAAACAAAAAGAGCTCTAGAGCTGGTCCATGCAGATCTGGTGGGACCTATGCAAGCCAGTTTGGGAGGAGCAAAATATGCACTGGTAATTGTTGATGATTATAGCAAATATTCATTTTGCTACTTGCTTAGAGGTAAGACAGAGGTACTACAACAATTCAAATAGTGGGTAAGTTTTGTAGAGAGAAGGTACAGACAACAAGTATGTCAATTGCAACATTTGTGCAAAAGGAACATTTTGGTGTTGCAAAAGTTTGCTATAGCAACAACAGAGACAAGTGGCTAATAGATAGTGGGGCAAGTCAAACAATTGTTAATGACTCTGAATTATTTTGCAGGTTTGTTCCAGTAGCACAAGAAGCTGTGGCTTTGGCAAATGGCCAGAAGCGGAGGAGCAAAATATGCACTGGTAATTGTTGATGATTATAGCAAATATTCATTTTGCTACTTGCTTAGAGGTAAGACAGAGGTACTACAACAATTCAAATAGTGGGTAAGTTTTGTAGAGAGAAGGTACAGACAACAAGTATGTCAATTGCAAACTGACAGAGGTACTGAATTTATGTCAACTAAATTCCAACAATGGTTGGGGCAGTTGGGGATAAGACACAGACGTACAAATCCTTACACAGCAGCAGAGAACGGTGAAGCTGAAAGAAGGAATGGTGTTTTGCAAACAATGAAAGATTCATTATTAGAGGATTCTGGTATGAGCAGGTCATATTGGGGAGAAGCCATATTGACTGCCAATTATATAGTTAACAGGCGGTGGAGTTCCTCCATTAATAATACTCCATATGCCATTCTATGGCACAGTGATGTGCCATCACTGGCACATTTGAGAATTTTTGGAAGTACTGCATGGGTACATATTCCGAAGACAATCAGAAGAAAGGGACAGCAAAAGGCAAGAAAGCTCAGATTTGTGGGCTATGAGCGAGGGTCAAAAGGATATCGCTTTAGCAATGGAAGTAAAAGAATTGTAATTTCAAGGTCTGCTAATTTTGCAGAACAAAATCGGGGCAGAATTAATGCAAATTCTGGGTATGTCTCACTTAATGACGGTGATCTGTTTAGTGACAATAACTCATCTAATGATGGAAAAATGATTATTGAAGATGTCAATGTTCAGGGAGGAGAGGCTGAACAAGACATGAAGCCAGAAAGACTTGAGACACAGGAGCAGTTAATATCACGTAGGTCAGAGCAATGTAACAAAGGAATTCCGCCTGACAGGTATTCTGCCAGCAAGGTAAAGGTTTGTAATGTGTGGTATGAGCCAAGAAGTTATAAAGAGGTGTTGGCATTACCAAAAGCTGAACAAGAAAGATGGAAGGAGGCCATGGATAAAGAGATGAAATTCAAGGGAGACCATGAAGTATTTAAATCAGTGACTTTGCCACAGGGAACCAAAGCTGTGGGTTGTAAGTGGGTATATAAGAAAAAGGTATTGCCAAATAATGATGTACAGTATAAGGCCAGGTTAGTGGCACAAGATTTTTTCACAATTAAAGAATGTGCACTAGGATGAAGTATTTGCGCCAACTGTGAAAAGTGAGAGTATAAGATTAGCACTGGCGTTGGCAGTGGCATATAAACATAAAATCTGGCACTTTGATATCACAGCTGCATTCCTTAATTCTGAGTTAGAGGAAGAAATTTATATGATCCAAGCACCAGTGTATGAAATTGCAAAGCCTAACATGGTGTATAAATTAAACAAGGCTAATTATGGGCTGAAGCAGTCAGCCAGAAACTGGAATATTTGTTTAGATACTGCTTTAAAGGGTCTTGGATTTAAGAGTTGCAAAGCTGATAATTGTATATATACTGGACAGTTACAAGGAGGGAATTGTCTACTGTTATCATTTGTGGATGATTTTTGCTTCATCGCAAAGGATGCCTTACAAGTCAAGGAATTTGCTGATAAATTAGGAAAGAAATTCGAATTAAAGAATTTGGGAGAAATAAAAAATTATCTCGGTGTAGAGATACAGAAAAATGAAAAAGGTGGTTATATTCTCAGTCAAAGGAGAAAAATTGAACAGTTATTGTAGAAATATAATATGAAAGATTGCAATACTGCTCCCACACCCATGAGTATGGATTTTTATAATAGTTTAAGTGCGGACAAAGGTGAAACCTGTGATCAAGAGATATATCACTCAGCAATAGGGAGTTTGTTATATCTATCACAGTGGTCCAGACCAGACATGGCTTGCGCAGTAAGCATTTTGAGTCGTTTTACTGCTGCACCTACAAAGTTACATTGGATGGGTGTAAAAAGGGTTCTCAGATATTTAAAGGGAACCATAAATTTGGGTCTTCAAATACAGATTACTGAGGAATTGAAATTAAAGTGTTATGTCGATAGTGACTATGCAAATGACATAAACACAAGGAAATCAAATTCTGNGTTCTTCTGAGGATAATTTGGCAGACATGATGACTAAACCATTGGGTGGTGTTCACTATGGAAAATGTATTGAGTCAATAGGTCTGATGTCTCTTCCTGTCATGAAGGGAGGAGTGTTGGAATATTCATGAGCAGGAAGAGTCATGTGGTAACTCAGTCAGCCAATGTGAAGAAAGTGCTACTGAGTCTGTGCAAAAGGTATTGAGTTAGAAGCTGGAATTGTTACCCAGTCTCAGGTCTGTCTCTGCTATAAGAAGTCTTCATTGTGCTATGTTGCTGTAAAGAAGAATGTATGGTATTGTAAATATTTTGCTATGAATATAAAGAGTTTATTTGAATCAGCTAAATGCAGTCAACTGTGAGAGCTTCTGATTTATTTTTCACCAATAGAGAAATTAAAATTCTCTAACAATCTCTATAGAGTAATATAAATATGCTTTGCATCAAAGTCCAATTTCAACTTCATTATTTTCAAGTCCAAGACCAGATTAGGCACAAACTATCTTGGAAGGCCCCAACCTATCCCTGTCCCAGAGAACCACAACCTGCAACATATTTGCGGCCTCCAGCACCCATTTTGCAACTGTAGGGGGGAAAGCAGGTATTTTTTCTCTTTAATCTACAAGAATTTATTTTATTTGGAACAATAACATCTGGAAGAATAAAGACATCAGACTCTCAGCCAAATGCATATTAGTTAAGAAAATAATTTTTCCAATTGCTATTTATGTCTGTGAAACTTCGATTCTGAAAAAAGCAGATAGGAGAAGAGTAGACACATTTGAACTGTGGTGCTGGAGATGACTATTACACAAAAATAATAAACAAAGAAATTCTAGATTGAACCTCACTAGAAACATCACTTGAAGCCAAGATCGCCAAACAGAGGCTTTCATACTTTGGTCATGTCATGAGAGCTGATTCATTTGAAAAGTCAATCATGCTAGGAGTGATCAGTGGAAAAAGGAGAAGGGATCGCCCTAATACCTGCTGGCTTGACACTATAAAAAATTACACTGGGATGACCATGGCAGATCTGAAGGAGGCAGTGTGAGACAGAATGGCAGAGAGAGTGGTGATCCATAGAATGGCTGAGGGTCAGACACGACTGAATGGTTGATGATGATGATGGAATAAGCAGGTGTACAGAAAAGAAGCAGTTTAGAGATTAACTCTTTAGACAATTTTGTTAGAGAAAATGGAGGATTGAACTTTTGGGCTCTAGATCATTCATTTCTCCTTGGCTTAAGAGGGTTAATAGCACAGACTAAGTAGATGTTTAAGTAGAATGTCAAATTGCTGGTCTTGGGAACTCTGGAAGTAGAACAAGCAACAAAGGAAGCAAATTTGAACACATTTTTATATATTTTAATTCATAATAATCAATTATGAATTAAATAATGTGGAGAGGGAGACATTGGGTATCCATATGTACAAACATCTTGGAAAAGGAAAGAATGGGGTTTGCTCTAGTGAGAAAGGAATAAACCCTGAAAAAACAGGCAGCTCTGAAAAACCCATCATCATAGATGCCAGCCAAAACTGATTTCTTTGGATGTTTCCTCCTCTTCAATTCCAGTCCACCTTAAGGAAAAAGGTAATCCATATCCAATGATCAGATGGGGATATTTGATAAAACAGGGAACAAAACCAGCAAAATCCAGTAATTATATGCAATTTATCTGCATTCAACCACTTGCAGGCTTCATTCCTCAGCAGAAAAGGACTCATCTGTTGGAACAGCACAAATTATGCTGGAAGAGAAGATATTTGGCAGGAGAAAAAGTTGTGGTAATGATGGAAAAAGCTCTGGAACATCAACCCACAGTCAATAAAAAAAACAATTTGCTGTACTTCCTTCCGTTGCCTCCCCTCAGAACAAAAGGATGATTGAGAAGTTAACTGGAGATTAAGCTGAGAAGACCATCCCCTCCATCCCCATTATGTTGAATTACAAGTCTCCACAGCCCTTGTCAGCAGAGGTGACTGCAAGGGAGGGTGGGATTAAAAAAGGCAGGATGGTAGCAGTGCCTGCACTGAAGCCTGTGCAATTATCAGAGCATGTGATTATGAGCATCATCTTTACTGTTTTCACACTAACACCATCCGTTGTGTACACCTCTGCCAGCCACCATGCTCTCTAAGGTGGATTTTGAGTCTCAGCAAGGCCTCATCTCTTTTCTTTTAAAGTGCCAGGGAGAAGTAAAGCTTACCCATTTTGGTTGTTCTAAGATTCTAGAATGTTGTCTCTTGATATGTGTCTCTTGGAGACAAATTATGTCCATTTTTAACATTTGTAGTCTAGTAAAAGTTTTTCTTCTCTTTGAGGGAGAATTCAAACAATTTATATTTATTGAAAAAGTTCCAACCTCCTCCATGACTTCAATTATATCTGGACCTCAGTCTTCTAGGGGA
Source organism: Protobothrops mucrosquamatus (assembly GCF_001527695.2). Taxonomy (NCBI): domain Eukaryota; kingdom Metazoa; phylum Chordata; class Lepidosauria; order Squamata; family Viperidae; genus Protobothrops; species Protobothrops mucrosquamatus. The sequence goes on along the minus strand of NW_015387371.1, from coordinate 529,604 downwards.
GCTTATCTGCCTCTGGTCTCTCGGTCTTGCTCCTTCCTCTGGATGGGTCTTTTTAGGTTCTTCCTCCTCCACTTGTTTAGGCACTCCTATAATGCTCGTTTCCTCTTGTTTCTTGGGTTTGGGATTGCCTTTTTCCAAAACGGCTCTGTGATTGTTGAAAGATTCCACTGCTTTTGCAACCTTGGCAGATATCAGCTGTGAGAAGCCCAGCTATGTTCTATACTCAGTGACAAAATTATTTTCATTCTCTGGTTGTAAAGCTTTTAATTTAACATACCACTAAGAGAACATGGATGAAGATCAGGAACAGATTCTCTTCATGTTGAAAGCAATTTACGAAACTATTCTTATAGCTTCTGATGAAATAAGAAGCTACAGAAAAGAACAAGATGTCAGCCTAGATATACAAACCCAAACTAAAGAATCAATTACACAGAATATAATAGAAGAAGTGGAACAATCAAATACTATGATAGCAGATTCAACTGATCAACAAACAGTTAACGGAAAACCTAGAAAAGGGACTGACAACACTGAAAATGGAAAACACTTTCTATATAAACCAGAAGAAACTTGAGGATCAAGAAGAAGAACAGACTGAAGGGAAGATAAACATTTCAGGACAACTACGTCGAGATGGAAAATAGAGAGACGATTTGTTACCCCTTCCAAAAAATGGTGACTTGATGGCCTCTTTTATCTCAAATAATATATATAATAACAGAGAGAGATCTATTTGATGACTTAAATGCACGGATATGGTAGGCGAGTTGGCAAAGAAAGAAAGGTAGAATAAGGCTGAAGAAAATTGGGGTTTTGACTTATTAGTGAGGATTAAAATAGAATATACTCAAATAGACAAGATGTATACTTTGAATACTAGATTTTGTTATGAACTGAAATAAAGAAAACTTTGGTCATTTAAAACTTGGAAGTATAAATATTAAAAGTTAAATTTAAATATTGATTGTTTATAAAGGTTGAATGTAAAAGTAATTAAGATATATATAAGCTAAAAATCTATTGATAAATATAATAAACATGTTTTACTTAGCTGATATAATAAGAACTGTACTAGCTTAAATATGAGATAGTAGACATTAAGAGAAAAAGAGAGGAAGTATTTGATGTTGAAACAAGAGAAATTTTGGTTACTAATTTTAAGACATTTGGACATTAATAGAAAATAAGAATGTTATACTGTATTATTAATTCAATGATGTAAAATGGTGAGAAATAGAATATATTCAAATAGATAATATGTGTATCCTGAATATTAGACTTTGTGATGAATTGTGATAAAGGGAACTTTGGATACTTAACACTTGGAAATTATAAATATTAAATGTTAAATGTAAATATTAATGGGAAACTAAAAATTGGGAAAAATTAATTAGGACATTGATTGTTTATAAAGACTGAATGTTAAAATATGTATATGTATAAGCTAAAATTATTGATAAATGTAAGGATGTTGTTTTTATTTAATTGATATAATAAGAATTGTATTAGTTTAAACATGAGACAGTAAATACTAAAGGGAAAAGAGAGGAATTTTTTAATGTGGTAGTTTGAGACTTGTATCAAAGATACTTGTATGTCATCGAATTATTGATTAACTCAGCCGCCACATTGCTTTATAAATAGTTAAATGTAAAATTAGAAAATCAATAAAACATTCTAAAAAATATTCACATAAATAGTAGAAGTACTGAATACTATCCATGTTCAAGTTTCAACAGGAATTGTCAAATGTGTTCTCAAAATTGTAAGAAAACAGAAGTTTTGCTTGGAAACCGAGGGGGAGAAAGAGAAAGGGAGCCCATTTCTGGTAGCATCACAGGAAGAAGATGGTCCTGACTTTACATCTAATGGAAAAGCTTCTGGAGGAAGGTCCCCACCAGTCTTTACTTCTTCAAATGAATAAGGGCAGGCAGTCATGAGAACTCAATGAACCACTGTCAAGAAATGAAAAAAGACTCATTAAAGAAATTCAGATTAGAAAGTGCTTCATAATGATTGCTGATCATTACACAAAGTTGGATCTTGCAAAGTATAATTATTTCTAACACCAAATTAGAGTCGTGGTATCCCACTGGAATGACCTGGGTGGGTGTATGACAGGTGCAGTCAAATAGGGCCCCTAAAGAGATGGGAACAGTAGGCAAGCCAAAAGAGTAATTGAATGCTTATCAGCTCCTTTGTTAATGTTCCCACCTACTTAAACAAAACACTCTTTGTGTCATTTCCCTTTCCCTTTTGCAATCAATCAACACAAAGTGAGAGTTCCCAAGAGGTTCACCAAAACATCTTTCCACTCAGGCCCCTGCTTGTCTCCCATTCATAAATGGTGATACACATAGGTGATCAAATCTTGATGTCTCTGCTAAAGAAGGGGAACAGAGAGGTGATCAATTCACTATTAGAAATATCCCATAGTTACTGCAATACATCTGCAAAAGCTGTGAGGATGGGCTTGCACACATAGTGAATACCATGCTTGGCACACAGAGATTTCACCAGAGGAGCCACCTTGTAATAATTGTGTCGAGGCATGGTGGGGAAAAGGCTGCAAGATGAGAAGAGAAGAGAAGAGAAGAGAAGAAAGAGAAGAGAAGAGAAGAGAAGAGGGTGTCAGGTGACTATCCCAGAACTTTTGGTAGCTTCATAACATGGCAGCCCTGCTTAAATTGGCCACTTTCCGGTCTTATTTTTTAAAATGTTCTCTTCCTTTTTTCTTTTTCTTCTATCAAATTGTGTTAACAATTGTTCTTGGACCCTCAAAATGTGCATGTCTGGCCTGTAAGATTGCAGTGCCAGTCTCTTAGCCATGAGGTTACTGTACAACGTACATTGTCTATTAGAGCTGGCCTGAGTTGACCGGAAAGTAGGCATTTATCTTTAGTTTTAAGAAACATAAATGAAAGTGAGCGCCAGTTTGACGTAGTGCTTAAGGCATCAGATTAGAAACCAGAAGACTGTGTTCTAGTCCTGCTTTAGCCACAAACCTAGCTGGATGAGCTTGGATGATCATTTTCTCTCAGCCTTAGGAAGCAGGCAAGGCCAAACTACTTTAAAAAATACCTAACCAAGAAAACTGTGGGGAATTATCCAAGTAATTGCCAGGAGTCAAAAGTGACACAAAGGCACCCACAGACACACACATATACAGAAACACAAATGGAATGAAATAAATTGTAGGTTTTGTCCTGATTCCTGCCTACAGTTTTTGAGGTGGCATTCAGAGGCAAGTGTGAATATCAGCCCATTCAACAATGTTATTGGCAACTGTACTCTCTATTTCCACCTAACAGCTTGTTGACCACTAGGACAAATGGCTATAGATAAGAAGAACGTTTTTCACCTGCTGCCTCTGTGTCTCTTTCTTTCTCTTTTTTAACTTTTTATTAATTTTCCAATGTTACAATTATATCTTTGAAAAGCAACGTGGTGTCTGAGTTACAATAATTCCATTACATACAGGTATTATTAATACAAATCTCCAACTATTACAGCCAATATTTCCTCTCTCTTTTCCCTTAATACATACTGTCTCTTGTTTAAATTAGTATACTTCTTATTCTATCCATCAGTTACTTAATAGCTTTCTTACATTTATCAATAATTTTATATGTCTTATTTATTTTAACATTCCATCTTTTGGACCATCAATAACCTTATGAATTTTCCCAGCTTTAATTTTGCATTGATATTTAAATTAAACATTTAATATTTATCATTTCCAAATTTTTAAATGACCCCAATTCCCGTTGTCACATTCCCCCCAACATCTAGTATTCCGAATATATATTTTATCTATCTCACTTCTATATCAACAAATTAGTAATACAATGTAACATTCTTATTTTCATTATAATTTCCAAATATTATAAATTCAATAACCAAAATTTCTCCCATTTCAGCATTCTTCCTCATATCCACTTTCTCATATTTAAGCTTATAATTTTTATTCTTATCACTATATCAAAACATGTTAATTATGTTACATCACTCTTAACATATATATGTCTTAATCATCTTTATCTAACCTTTATAAACAACTCAATATTTCAATTTAACTGTTGATATTTATGCATCTAGGTTTTAATTAGCCAACATTTTCCTTTATCTTCACATCATAACAATATCTCGTATTCAAAATATGGGTCTTGTCTACTTAAATATATTCTATTTTAAACCTCCTAAATATGCCCACACTCCATTCTTCTTTAATCTTATTCTGGCTTTTTTTCTTTGCCAAATCATCTTCCATGTTCTTGCTTCAGGCTCCTCAAAGGTTTCTTGTATTATTGTATATATCATGTCATATTGAGATGACCATCGAGCTGCCATTTTTGGAAGGCTGAGGGATCTGGCAGGACTACCAGATCGTCTCTTTATTTTCTCCTCTTGATGTAGTTGTCCTGAATTGTTTATCTTTTCTTCCATCTGTTTCTCTTCTTGATCTTCAAATTCCTTCTGATTTATAGAGCAGGTTTTTTCCTCCATCCATGTTGTCAGATTTTTTTCTGAATTTTCTATTGTCTGTATTTGTTGGACAGTTAGGTCTTCTGTCATAGTATTTAATTGTTCGATTTTTCCTATTGTATTCTGTATAGATACGTTTTTAGTTATAATCAAGTTTGAGTTTGCGTATCTAAAATGCTTTCTGGTTTCCCCCCAAAAGCTCTTATTTCATTGCCAGCTTTAAGAAGACTTTAGTAAGTTTGGTAAGTTATTTTCAACATAACAAAAATTTGTTTTTGCATTTCTTCCATAGGAAAGATCTGTTCCTGGACTTCCATAGTGATGAGTTGAATTGAAAATGTTCACAATTCCCCCCCACCCAGTAAATAAGAAACAGAACTAAAATTCTCACAGCTGGTGTTCAAGGTTACTAGATAAATCTTATCTTGTTTTCTAAACTGTCAGCCAGGTCTCTTTTCTTTAAGAATAATAAATTGCAATTTCAGGTTTAGCCACAAGGTGTCACCCCATTGTTTAAGGAATTCCTTTAAATCTCAGTTATTGTAATCCTTTTGGGGGGATTCTTCTATTTTAAGAGGAAAAACTCAGACTTTTGAATAAAAATTAAAAGTAAAAAGTAGATAATCAAAAATCTTTTAATGCACAAGCTTTAGGAAATAAAGTTCCAATTGGGATCCATTTATTTTTTCAACATTTTCCAAAAAAAAAAAGCTCCCCTGTGTATTCAATTGCTGCTGTTTCTGGAGAGAGGGCTAAAATCCCCCTTCCCTCTCCACAGGGGGGAAAGTACTTTAGCAGCTTATGCAGGTAATTAAGTAATTAGGATGTAAGAGAGGTAGTTCACACCCAGTCCTTCCCATGCTGCTTTGAAGTTGCTAGATGGTAAGTGTGACTTCGGCTGTTAGCAGCCTAGGGATGAGCCATATTTCTATGGCCGGTCCTTTCGTCCGCCGGTTTGGAGGGATCACCTGCTCTAATGGGAGAGTTGCTGCTCTCCCGCGATCCAGCAAAAGCCCCTCCTTGCTAGTCGCCTCTTTGGGGCGACTTTCCGCCCTTTTCATGGCCTCCCAGCGATGCAAAACTGAATGGGGGAGAGAAAGCAAGTCTCCCAGCTGTCCATGGCAGCTGCCTGGCAAACCAGAAGCCCTCTGTGTCTGTTTCTTATGTAGCCTATGGCTAATTAAAGAAGGGTGCTCTCTCTCTCTCTCTCTCTCTCTCTCTCTCTCTCTCTCTCTCTCTCTCTCTCTCTCTCTTCACCCCCCCCAATGTCCCTCTCTTCAAGGTGTAGTTCAAATAGAAGTGAGGGTTTCTTTTACCATGAACTGAACTTTGAACTGCTTGCATACATTGATAGCTGGGCTGAAGTTATACGCTACTGTGAACAATTTTTATTTGGAGCTGTCTGTTACTTATTACTTTGCATATGCTCAGCACATCATTTAACATGGATCTTGCTCAACCCAAACTCCAACAATGTGAATGCCTGCTATATACAGTATTGCTATCTGCCAATTCGCACAAAACTTAAGTTCTTGTTTTTTCCCAAAGGTTATGATGACTAGAGTACTTTAGTGGGGGTCATGAAAGCCCTCTGTTCAAAGTCCATTTCCCCTAAAGCCCCCTTAGAAATATTAATATATATGAAGTCATCATTCTTCCCTATTTTCTAGTGGTCAGATGGCATCTAGAATATTGCATTCAGCTCTGGTCCTTTAGGAAGGACAGAGACCATTTTGTGGTAAAATGCATGGATTCCATCTGAAGTTAGCAATGGGCATGTAGGCAATTGTCTGAGAAAAACAGAACAAACCAAGAAAGACAACAAACAAACAAATAAAAGCAACAAAGCTTAGGAAGGATATTGAAAAACTAGAGTGGATCCACACAGGAGACCAACCAAAATGATAAGGGTTCTGGAAGGAAAAATATATGACAAATAGTATTAATAAACATGGAGAAATCATGATAGGTATTTTCACATATCTGAACACCCATTTTAAGAAAAGATCTGGTAGAATTGTTCAAAAGATCAGATGGAAAATAAAGTGTTTCACTTGCAAAGAAAGTGAATTTAATTGGACAGAAGGAAAAATTTCCCAACCCAACTAAACTTTAAATTATGTTTAGTAGTGCAATAGTTTATCTTGGGAAATGTCCTTTACTTGAGGTGATTAAACAGAGACTGGATGGCTGCCTGCCAGGAATGCAGTATATGGGGACTCAGATTGCACACCAGGTCTATATGCAGCCCATCCATAATCAAATAAAACATTATTATTAAGAAAACACATATTCATGTTGAGTTAAATTAAGAGCAGGACCTGGCATTATTTTCTTATACTGAAAGATGCAATCCCTGAAAACTTTTTAATGGGGTTAATATGAGCACCCCACTTTGTCCTTACTGCTGAGCAAACTGTACTAAGAGATTATCTGTTGACTCTGAATAAATTGTTAATAAGATTTATATGTTCTTCCATATTCCAGCTATCTGATGGAAAGCATTTTGTGATTTTGTTGATTTGGAACAACAACTTCTCAACACAAGCAAAACCCATCGACTTTGATGCCTACAATGGACAAGGGAATGAAGATTCTCACAAGAATTGGCCTCAGCAGCAGTTCTTGTGTCCTTTGATTATGCTTTTAATTAAATTTAACTCTAATTGTTTCACAATCTCTTCTCTCTAGTCAAAACCTAATAGAAGCTATTTAAAAAAGCACTTAGATGATGGTTTATTGTCATAAAAATGAGATAATTGACAAAAATTGATGAAAAGACAAAATGCAGAATTTTATTGAGCCACAAGTGTATTAGCAACTCTACCTGAAATATGTCCATCTGACATTGTTTCAGTTAACTTGATGAATGGGTGATGGAGTCATGGGAAAACATCTCAGTAAACTACATGTATTCGCATAATATAAATTGCTAAATAAGATCTCTTTTGGAAAGAGATGGAACAATTTCTAGTTTGTAACTACAAAACTGCAGAATCCATGAAACAATCACCTGATGTATTACTACGTGTAAACAAATACCATGCAAACAAAATAACACATGGGACAGAAAGGGGGACAAATGGACATAGGCCTTATTATGATTAGGCTTGCCAAGCAACATGGGTTATATTATACTTTATTTTACTTTTCTTTTCTTTTCTTTTTACTTACTTTTACTTTTTACATTTGATCATAATCTTGTAAGAATGGAACACAGTTTTCTTCCTTTGCAACAAAGTTGCAAACTTTCTTTCGCCCCCTTTTTTAATTATAAGTTTTATTAGTTTATAGTATACAATACAGTGAAAATACAAAAGTAAATAGCATGAAAAATAGAAAAGGGAAAAGGGAATAGAAAAGGGAGAGAAGGGAGAAAAAAGAAAAAAGGCATTGACTTCTGACTTTCTTTTAGTGCAGTAAAATAGAATTTCAACATCAGACTTCAACTTTTTACTTTTACATAAACTAGCCATTTCAATAATACCAAATCTATCTAATTGGTATAACCCAAAATCAAAGTTTCATTTTTTTCCACCTCAAGCACAAAGTCCAATAGTGGTTTCCACGTAGCAATAAAACTATTCCTGTTCTTTTCTTTAATCAGTACAGTCAATTTAGCCATCTCTGCTAGCTCCATCAGATTTTGCAACCATTCCTCTGTTATGGGAATCAATGTAGTCTTCCATTTCTGAGCATAGAGTACTCTTGCTGCTGTCAACATATATAACATCAAAGTTCCATATATTTTTTCCAGATCTTTGTCCATTAGCCCTGAAAGAAAAGTCTCTGGTTTTCTTTCTATGTTCACATCAAGAATTTTCTGTGTTAGCATATGAATCCTGCTCCAATATTTTTTTGCTTTATCACACATCCACCATAAGCGGTAGAAGGACCCCTCTTTACATTTACATTTCCAACATTCATTTGAAATGCCTTTATACATTATTAATAACTTATCTGGTGTTAAATACCAATGGTATATCATCTTATAGAAATTTTCTTTTAAGTTATAGCTTAATGTAAATTTTAATCCTTTATTCCACATATTCTCCCATTGTTCAAGCATTATATTATACCCCAAATTCCTTGCCCACTGAATCATACAATGTTTTACTTATTCATTTTCCAGATTTAACTTCAATAACATTTTATAAACTTTAGCAATAATATGTTCATCACTACCACACAGTAGGATTTCTAATTAATTTTTAACAAAGCTAATGATTCTTTTGTAACAAATTTTTTATTGGTTTTCCAGTTTTACATTTGAGTATTTGGAAAGCAATGTGGTGATTGGGTTAGTCAATAGTTCAATAACAAAATCTTTAATACATATCTCAGGTTACATCATCAAAAAATTCTTCTCTATTTCCCTTAACATTTGCTATATCATATTTAAGCTAGTAAATTTCTAATTATATCAAACTCAGTTGAAACATTTATCAATATGTTTTTTGCTTATACATATCCATATCCTGTTTTTAAGTTTTACCTAATTTTAAATTACAATATTCCAATTTAACCTTTAATATCCATAGTATTTAAGTTTCGGGTAACCCAAATTTCTTTTATTTCACTACATAAAAGTTATAATTTCTAAAATACACATATTACTTACTTAAATATATTTTATTTCATAAACATTTTCTATTTCTTATCCTAGTATGTCACCACTTAATAATGGAGTATCCTTTATTATCTCAAATCCATCATCTGTATTATCTGGGCTAAACAATAATTCAAAGCTATTTTCTAATAGTTAATTTTCATTTCCCTTATAAGTCTAAATCCTCAATATTAAGCCAATTAATCCCTTATTTTTTATTATTTTCCAACAATATTTAAGTCTAATAATCAAATTTCCCTTCATCTCAAAATCTCCCTTTAGCCCATTAGTTAAGACTTTAGGATCCTCTCTAATAAATCAAAAGACCCCATTTTTAAAACCTAACTCTAGCTTTCTTTTTATGCCAACCAGGCTTCCATACCAATGCTTTGAGATCATCAGATAGATCTCCATTCTTGTGCATGTTACTTGAATTAAAGGAGACCATCTAGTTGTCAATTTTCTAGAGGAACTGGCCCATTTATAATCATTAAGTTGTCACCCTGGTGGCTCAGATCCCCATATTTGCTCTAGTATAGTTGTCTTCAATTCAATCTGGTCTTCTTCTTCCTCAGATTTCTTCTGGTTTAGGTAGAAAGTCATGTCCAATTTTATAGCTGTTTGTTGATTGTCTAAGTTTTCAATAAGCTGTACTTGTTGATCTTTAATGCCCTCCATCTTGGTATTACTTTCTTCTACTTCTGTTTTTTTTTTGAGTTATAGGTTCTTTAGTTGCAATCAGGGTTTCACTTTGTAGATTTAAGCTGGCACCTTGGTCTTTCAGTCTAGATTTAATTATCTCGGTGGCTTCCAGAATTTTTTCAATTATAAGTTTATAATTAGGCGACATTTGTTGCTGGTCCTCCTCCATTTCTGACATAGTTATAGATGGTCCTTTGGTGGAGGCTATTTATTAGACAAGAGTCAGTGAGTGTTCACCTCCACAGTTCCTAGAAATCGATTTCACTGCCCAGCTGCTTTCTCAGCTTATAATCTCTCTTAGATAATACCAAGGTCAAATATGGGCTGTGAGCAAGTCACTTGTCAAGAATAATAAAAATAATAGATTGCTGTACCGAGCTTCACCACAAGATGTCCCCGATAGCATTGAAAGTCTTTTCCAAATCCCGGGCTAGGTTTTTATCCAATTTAAGTTCTTTTTCTTCTTTTTTACAAGTAAATAAAATAGCAAATCCCCATAAAAGTAGGAACTTTTTGGGTCCCCAAATTCCAAAAAGAAATGTAAATCCAATTATATTAAGTTGTTCTTTTCAATGCTTTGTTTCCCCAGGTAGTTAAATGCTGCCATTTTATAGGGCGGGGAAAAAAATTCCCTTTCCTCTCTTCTCACAGGGGGAAGAGTTTCAAAAAGCTTTTGACAGGAAAGTTACTTGGGGTATAGAGAAGATAAAATCTCACCCAATTCCTCCATGTTGCTTTCAAAGTACTTGTTAGTAATTTTGGCCTCGGCTGGTAGCAGTTTAGTGATGGGCCATGTTGATGGCCGATCTTTTCCCTGTTGGTTAGAAGAACTGCCCTGGATCAAACAGAAGGGCTGCCACCCTTCCAAGATCACTTGGGGGTCCTCTTCACACTCGTCGCCCCTCCAGGGTGACTTCCGATCCTCTTCAGGGTCTCCCGCTGGGAGAAAACCGGGCGGCAAAGAGAGCGATCGCCCCACACGTCTGCCTGCGCCATGATCGAAATCTTTCTTTCAATTGTATCTATGTAAACCAATGGCAGACGTGACCTTCTGATTCTAGTTCCTCTTTAGATTTGAGGGTAGGCTCACCCAAGTTAAAAGATAATATTTTACCATAGGTCCACCAATTTGCCCTCGTCATCATCTCTTTTTTAAAAAAGGCTTCTTGTGGGGAAATCCAAAGTGGTACCTTCATAGAGAACCTTGCTTTGTATTTATTTTAAACTTTCAAAATGGCACACCTAATAAAATGATTATTAAAATCAACGTTTACTTTAACTTTATCATACCACAAATAACAATGCCAACCAAACCTTAATTCAGGGTCTTCTAGGTCCAATAACCTCTTATTTTGAAGGTTCACCCATTCTTTTAGTCAAGCCAAGCAACAAGCATCAAAGTTGCTTGTTTCAAATCAGGTAACCCCAAACTCCTTCTTTCCTTAGCATCTTTCAGTAATTTATATCTAATTCTCGATTTTCTCCCCTGCCATATAAACTTTGAAATATCTCTCTGCCATTGTTTAAATGGAATGTTAGTTGCAACTATGGTAATGTTTGAAACTGGAAAAGCATCTTTGGTAAAACATTCATCTTGATGACAGAAATTCTACCCAATAATGATAAATGCAGTTTGTCCCATCTTAATAAATCTTTTTTAATACCATTCTAGAGAGGCACTTAATTATTTTCAACAAGTTTGTATTTGAGTTTGTTAATGTAATCCTCAAATATTTCACTTTTTTCTCAACCCTAAAACCAGACTTTTTAGTCAGTATATCACAATCCTGTGAGGTCATATTCTTAATCAACATTGATGTTTTCTGCTTGTTAATTTTAAAACTGGCCAAGGACACAAACTCGTTTAGTTTCCTCGTCAAATGTTCTATATTATTTTTTGGTTCTTGCAGGAAAAATCACCAAATCAGCAAAGGCTCTCAATTTATTAAACTTCCTTCTTAACATTTATTTTCTCATCTTGCCTGATATCTCTGTTCAGGACTTCCAATACCAGGATAAACAGCAGTGGAGATAGCGGACATCCTTGTCTTGTACCCTTTCTAATTTCACATGGATTAGTTAGATCATCATTAATAACAATTTTTGCTTGCTGTGTTGTATAAACAGCTTTGACCTCTTGAATAAAATTCCCACCAAAGTCCATTTCTTCCAGAACTTTAAACATAGAGACCTAATTTAAGTTGGCAAAGGCCTTCTCAGCATCTAAGAATATTAGATGTTGTTCATTATGACATTGTAAATATTCAGTAATGTTCAAAACCATTCTCATATTGTTCCTTAGCTGTCTTTTTGGCAGAAAGCCAGCTTGATCATAATGAATATATATATTGAGAAAAATAGTTGAACACCGGGATAAATATGAAAACAACTGTTTAATAAACTAACAACTGTTTGATAAACTTAGCTTTCGTTGGCTAACTCCCGACGTCGTCAGAGTGGAATGCCGGACGTTCAAAAGCCTGCTTATAAGACCGACAGTTTGTGCACTCTGCTCATAGAGTGCATTACCAGTCTACCCGCCCCAGTTGACTGTATTGCTTCTAATAGTCTCGCATCTGTCTGTATACTCGTACATTCGGGGATCATCGCCTCTCTTATTGTCGCTCTCTCTTTGCTAGTACAGTTCTTATTATATCAGCTAAGTAAAAACATGTTTATTACATTTATCAATAGATTTTTAGTTTATATATATCTTAATTACTTTTACATTCAACCTTTATAAACAAATCAATATTCAAATTTAACTTTTAATATTTATACTTCCAAGTTTTAAATGACCAAAGCTTTCTTTATCCTTATAACAAAATCTAGTATTCAAAGTGTACATCTTGTCTATTTGAGTATATTCTATTTTAATCCTCACTAATAAGTCAAAACCCCAATTTTCTTCAGCCTTATTCTATCTTTCTTTCTTTGCCAACTCGCCTACCATATCCGTGCTTTTAAGTCATCAAATAGATCTCTCTCTGTTATTATATATATTGTTTGAAATAAAAGAGGCCATCCAGTCACCATTTTTTTGGAAGGGCTAACAAATCGTCTCTCTATTTTCCATCTCAATGTAGTTGTCCTGAAATGTTTATCTTCCCTTCAGTCTGTTCTTCTTCTTGATCCTCAGGTTTCTTCTGGTTTATATAGAAAGTGTTTTCCATTTTCAGTGTTGTCAGTCCCTTTTCTGGGTTTTCTGTTAACTGTGTTTGTTGATCAGTTGAATCTTCTATCATAGTATTTGATTGTTCCACTTCTTCTATTATATTCTGAGTAATTGATTCTTTAGTTGTAATCAAAGTTTGGGTTCGTATATCTAAGCTGACATCTTGTTATTTTCTGTAGCTTCTTATTTCATCAGAAGCTGTAAGAATAGTTTCATAAATTCCTTTCAACATAAAGAGAATCTGTTCCTGATCTTCATCCATGTTCTCTTAGTGGTGTGTTAAATTAAAAGCTTTACAATCAAAGAATGAAAATAATTTTGTCACTGAATATAGAACACAACTGGGCTTCTCACAGCTGATATCTGCCAAGGTTGCAAAAGTCTTATTTATAGTCTGTGCTTCAAGCCAAGTCTCTTTTAGATGATACAATTTGTAATATCAGGTTTAGCCACAAGATGTCGCCCATACCATTTAAGATTTTTTAAAAGTCCAATATTTTTATAATCCTTTTTCCAATTTTACTTCTTTTTTGTAAGTAAAAACCCAAATCTTCAATAAGAATAAGAAATCTTTTAGTCCTCAAATTTTAGAAAGATAGAAATCCAGTTAGAATCAGGTTATTCTTTCAGCGTTTTAAACTCCCCTGGATAGTCAGTCATCGCTGTTTTTAGAGGGTGGGATAGAATTTCCCTTCCCTCTCCCCACAGGGGGGAAAATACTTTGGGCAGCTTGTACAGGTGGAAAAAATAGTTAGGATTGAAGAGAGGTTCAGACCTCACCCAATGTCATCTGCGCTGCTTTATAGGTGCCTGATAACCTGCCTTATGCTTTATTCAGAGAGCTCCTGGACTGATATCATCAGGGACTTTCAGGAGGACTGTGTTGCTGCTTCTTCACACTTCTAAGATGTTACCTACCATGTACTGACAAAGGCTGAGTAGAGAACTGTCTGGTCCTTTACAGGGAACCTCAGTCTGAGTGCAGCCAGTTCCTGCACATAGATTTTGATAGGTGCTAGAGAGCGCCCACCTCCATTTAATACTTTGGAAAAAAAAAAGATAAACAGTTTGGAGGAACCAGACCAAATCAGCTAAATAACTATCAAGAGAGGCTTGGGAATCTCTTTCTCTGGATGTATTTAAGCAGAGGATAAGTCTTTCAGAGGATGCAGGTCTGGAGAGAAAATATCTGAGATCAACCCCTTAAGACTATATCTGACATTTCCCAAGGGAAGGCAGTCAGTTCTGGTGAATTTCTTGTAAATAGGTGTTTGACAATAAAGGAATTATCACCTACGTGAATTATGAATTATAAATCATTCATTACCTATATGAAGGGCTTCTGGCAAGGGATGGGTTGCACCTCACAAAAATCACGACAAATGTATTTGGAAAATGACTGGCTCAGCTTATCTACAGGGCTTTAAACTCAAACTGAGGGGGGAAGATGATGAATCTTTAGGATCTGTAGGACCTAATACCAAGCATAAACCCCAAGACAACCAATCTAAGAAGGAGGTAGGGAGGTAGGGAGGACGTGGAAAGAAAGAAAAACTCAGATATAAAGCAGGAGAGTTAAGAATCATACCCAGGGTCAGTCATAAAGGGCTCAGATGTCTATACACTAATACTCAAAGTTTAAGGAACAAACAGGATGAACTTGAGTGTGTATGAGTTAATATAAAGGGGAAAAAAGAATGGCATTGCAATAGGTGTATACCAACCAAGCAGAAGAAATAGATGATTTTTTTCCACAATCAGTTAACTAATGGGTGCAGGAAATACACTACAGTAGTAATGGGGAACTTTAACTACCTGGCATCAATTGGGAGATCAAACAGGTTCCTGACAAGTTTAGCTAACAATTTTATCATTCAAAAGGTAGAGAAAGAAACTAGAGGGTTAGCTATACTGGACTTAATTCTTACTAACATAGAGAAATGATAGAGAGGATTGAAGTTGTAGGAACTTTGGAGGAGAGTGATTATATCACATTGGAATGCAATATAATGCAGACATAAGCAATAGAACATAATCAAACCAGTGTCTTAAACTTTAAAAGAGCTTTGTCATGGTTCCGGCTAATGGAACACTTCAAAGAACTTCCAGGCATTATTTATCCTAAAAAGTCTTTAATCATGTAAATACATGGTCAGCATGGCATGGAGGATGCCAAGATCTGAATTCCCCTCCCCTGCACATAACATTCCTGCCTATTCCGCTCCTCTATTTTGCAGTCATAAATCACATTCTCCAATCAGCCCGAAGGACAAAGGTTCACTTCCGTTCTGTAGCCCACGTATTCCTTATCTTAACTACTCCCTACACACATTCTTTTTCCTCCCCTCCCAGCATCATCTAAGTTAACACTAAAAATACCAGACAGTTCTGCATATTTTGTCAAAGCAAGAATATCCAATATTAGCAGTGTCGACAAGCTTATTTTAACAAACCCAGAGAGAGCTTGGGAAAGATTCCATGGATAAAAATCTCAAAGAAAAAAACAACTCAACAAGTTTGAGAAACTCTGAAAAGTATGATTATGAAAGCCCTGTCCAGCACAATACCAGTGAAAAAGAAAAAGATAAGAAATCCAAGAAGAAACCAGCATGGTTGTATAAAGATAAAGTTTTATACAAAAAGGATAAGTATAAAAAATGGAAAGAAGGACATGTAACTAAGGCAGAGTATTAGTATATAGCCAGAAAGGCAAAATTCCAGCATATAGCCTGAATCTGCAAAGAAGAAGCCAAGAAAGCTAAGGCTCAAAATGAACTAAGACTTACAACAAATGTCAAGGTGGCAAGGAAGAGATGATCCTGTTTTCCACTGTAGCTTGCTCAAACTGGAGATTATATCTAACCTTAGGTCACCTACACCTCTGGTGCCTACACCCATATTAATCAAGGGTGAATACACTTTGAAGTGTGGGATATCCTGGACTGCAGTAGACACCATGGATCCACCAGTACTTGGTTGCTTGGAAGAACCTTCCATCTTCCCAGAACAAATGGGTATATAAAAGATGAATTAGGGCTCCTAGGTTTCTCAAATGTTTTTATTCTAAGTATCCTAATACACCTGATTGATATGCCTTTCTCTATTTATCTTTC